>NW_028292575.1:5529136-5781948 GCF_029948245.1 Actinia tenebrosa | reverse complement strand
ACTCATGGCGATGGCATTGTCCGTAAGTTTTTAGCCTCAACCAAGCGGAGCAAGTTCTCTGCTGAGCTTAGAGTGGGTTAAATTGTTAATGGTGACTTCTGAGAGAATTCTATAGGTTGGTCTATTCAAAGCTGTGGGGGATTCCCATGTGTGGTAAACCACTTCTGGTCGCCATTCCAACAGCTCGCGCGCATGTATGGTGGTCCCATCCGCTTCTATCTCCTGTTGGAGTCTCATTACGGGTAAAAACATAGAGGGCGTCTTTGCCATAATGATTTGTCGCATGGCATTGTGGGTCCCTCTGTACTCTATATTTTGGGTGCTCCAGCACGTGTAAAATACATCAGGGGTATCATAACCAATAGGCTCGAGTGCATGACATTCTTGACGTTTTGTTGATCTTCTTGGAGGTGGAACTTCATTCAGTTGGGTGTAATCGACGTCTTCGTAATCGGGAGCTCGTCACGTGACTGAGGTTGCTCATCAACTGTGTTTACAGTTGACACGTCTGTGGTAGCTCCAGTAGTTTGGTCAATGATTATGTTTCCTCTAGAATAAAAGAATGAATTGGATGCATAAGATATAAGAGAGATTAATGGAAGGATTAATAATAGAGATGGTTTGTCTAGATGGATGAGTAAGGCAGTGCTTGTGTGCATATGGAAAACAGTGAGATACTAGCAAATGAGCGAGTTAAGATAAATAACAAACAAATACACAGACAAAATGTTGTTACTTACTGCTCGTATGTCGGATTTACGACCATCCCGTCATCCACACTGTCCATAAAGATCATAGATATTTAAGGTATTTATAGAAGAATTCAGTTATATTCGTTAGTAAGTGTGTTAAATAAAAGTGACTCATACCTTGGTGCACTTGTTCCACTCTTCGAGGCTTTTTTGGATCTGCGATATGATAGGAATAACAAACTATTAGTTCATAAGCGTGGCCGGAACAAAAGGATGCCTGAAAATTGATTGCTTCCTCATCTAATATATAACCCTCAGTTTGCATGCTTCTCAATATATAGCACTAGTGGAATAAACCCCTAGCATGTGACATCAAAGAGGCTCAATTGGGAGGACAAAACAAAAGAATTTCAATCTCAGAAATGAAAACCTATCGTTATGTCATCCAAATTGAGCTGTATTCCGACGTACCTGAAGGGCCGGTCTATAGTACAATTGCAGTCACAAAATTGCATTTTCCATGACATTGTCGGCGGAAAACACGGAATTTTTGAAGGCCTGTGGAAAGTCATTGACTGAACGCCTTGATAAAGCTTTTTACCTTGGGCGTAATGTTTTCCATTTTCAGACCAAGTGTCATTCCCTAGAGTATCATTTCTTTGTTTTCCGCCATTTCAGACCACATGATGACATTTGATTCCTAACGTATTGTGTGTTTTTTTGCTTAAAGGTTGTGCATGAGAAGACAAATGAATATATGGATACAACTCCAGCAAAGAATCTTATTCTCAAAAGCATGACACGTGGTCTGAAATGGGAAAACATTACGCCCACGGTGTTATTCTATTGAAGCTCACCATAAACCTGCTTCGTCGCGACGATTCCGCGCGTACTTTTGAGAAGCACACTAATGGGGAAAGGAGAACGGCGAGGAAGAAGGAGGAAGAGAGTAGCTAAATGTAGACATGCGAGGATGCTTTACTCATGGTAAGTGTTCACGAATTTGGAATGTTTTTATTTGTATCTACATTTTTTTTTACGATTTGTTGGCGTCTTTTATTATAGTAGTGTCAGGTAACTATACTTATAAAAATATATATATATAACTGAGTCAAATGCATAATTATTTCATACCTGCAACGACAAAAAATGTCGATAATGACAAGAACAATAAGGATGAAAACGACCAGCGGTATTATCATGACAACTATTCTCCAAGTCTCTTCACAAAAACAAGTAGTTTTTTTCAGTGGATGGATATCGCCTTTAATGTACTGAGATTTGTTTTTAGTTGTTGTTGGGTTGCATTGCAATGTTTCATTTGCTGTCGAGTTAACATTAGTTGTCGTTGAAAATGTTGTTGTTTCTCCTGTAGTGGTTGGCTGCTTAGTTGTTGGTTGTTTGGTTGTTGGTGGTTCAGTTGTTATGAGTTTTGTTGTTGGTTGGGTCGTGGTAGTTGGAAGTGTAGTTGTTTTTGTCGGGGCAGTAGTGGTTCTCTCTGAAACCAAAAAAGCACACATATGAAATGTTACTGAAATTTTTTGACAAGACCTTTAAAACATAAAAAAACAAAAAACAAGTAAACAATTAAACGGAAAGAAAAGAAAAAAGTTCCAGACTTTCACTAAAACTACATGCAGATAAGAAGAGATTGGCGCCATAGCCGGCTAAGGTGGTTCTCCAACATACCAGGTGTTTCGAATATCGTATACTCTGCTTCGAAGCCATCGTTGTTGTTTTTTTCATCTGATCGAAAAACGAACATCACATCTCTGGTGGCTGTGATAGTGAAAGGTGCATGGTGGCCGAAGAATGCTTGCTTTCGTTTGAAAATTCTACTATTATTTTCGTATAGCTGTAAACAGTCTTCATCGTACTCGTACAAAGAGAATGTTGTGAAGTTTACGACCAGGGTGTGATTATCAGGTACTATGATCCTCCACGAGCACAGCTGTCCATCCGGGTATTTACCAGGGAAGCCAGGAGACTGGAAAACATCTGAACTTTTAGTCAGAGTACGATTACAGCCTGAAATGGAACATGATTTTTAATTATGAAACCTTGGCTAGTAAAAGGGTTAGAGTCCAAGTCCAAGTCCAAGAGATCGTGCGATTTCCTAAACAAGGAGATGCTTCGTATTCCAATATGAAAGGAAACTACGTTGTTCGACTTTAAATATATTACATTTTGCAACGTGTTACTCGGTCTTAGATTTCATAACTGCAGCCCACAACGTTTTTTTAAATAGTTTTATTAAAAACAATTCAGTCAAAAACTGGAAAATTATCTGTTAGTTTCTGATTCCTGAAAACAGAAATATCAAATTATTTGATTGCGATTTCTGATTTTTGAATACCAGAAATCTATAATCAGATTAACTGCAAAACATCTTGATTAACATCTTGGTCCTACAAAGCACTGACGTATATACGTAACGATAGTTGGGTAGGCTTTACCGACAATGTAAGAAATGCTACTATTCCTAGATAATGATCATAAGTAATAACGAGCTAGGTTTCTTACTTTCATAATAGCAGTAAAACATGGTGATTCCATTATGATTCCTGTCATCAACTTTATGATGTGGCACTGTTCCATGCTTCTGATAATATCTATAGTCGTAGAAATACGTATGATACTTGATCCATTCAGTTGTTGCTACCATCCATCTAACTTGTTGACAGTCACGTGACCCATAAGGCAGCAGATAAAATGGTTTGGTTATCGGTAACGAGATTGGAATGTTTTTGCCACCACTTGTTTGACAAAAATAATACAATTTGATAACCCAGAAGTAATACCAGCTGTAATACCGCTGGTTAGTAGCAAATTGCGAAACACCGGAAAGAATGCTCTTGCCAGCGGTGTACATTTGAATCCATCCATAAGATTGCTTATCAGGTTTACCGTATATACAGTATTGCCCTGGAATATAAAATGCATTGATTTAATTAAGTAACTCAGTCAGTCTTGGTGACTACTCGTAACGGGCTTATACATGCGCATGCTTGCGTAGCCTAAAATAATTGCGAAACAACTGCATTAACAAACGTGTGCTTTTTGTTGTTTGAGAGCACAATCTTTCTAAAGATTAACGTTAATATTTTTAATTACTTCACAATGTATTTTAGAGCTTTCATCTTTAAGTATATTCCTTCCTCAGTCATTTTAGGATGCCGTTCGGCACAGTTATCGAGATAATGTTTTATTCCATACCAAAAAAAAAAGTCATTTTATCAGTTTTGTTCATTAGAATTGTCGGTAACCCAAGTACTAGAGTGGACTACGTCTATATAGTTCTTTCAATGACCTTTTGAAAAAAGCTTATTTATTTATGTTTCAGTGAAAAACTCGCCAAGCTACGCATATCTTGTATAAAGCTCCCTTTTCACATTTATCTTTATCTTGTCTTATTACGAGTGTGTTGCGGAAAATTAAAACCTCAGCAGTCAATCAGTTTCATCGTCACGCGAAAGCCTCAAAAGTATTACTAACCGTTTGGCCAAGATTGATAAATGGTTTTGTCGTAAATTGTTTTGATACAAAAATTTCTTATAACTCTGTATTGAGAAACGTCCCCTTCTATGTGTAAGGCATTTGAGTTATCATTGTTACGTCCTGTGTACTGCTTTATCCGTCCTTCATTTTCCCATCCAGTAGGACAACCTGCTTTGGGCTTGAGTAGAGCATAAGTTCCAGCCAGCCATGTGGCTGAACCTAAAATATAATAATTCGATAAATATTACTGAAAATAGGCAAGAAGAGCAATGATAAAATTTGAAATAACAAAAATACTGTTGCGTCGATCTATGACCGTATGAATGAGATACCAGTACAATATTTTGAAAGCTAGAGCAAGGCATTGTTTAGCTGAAATACGTAAAACCACCAAGATAAAATTACAGAACATAGGGCTGGCAGTAATACCAATTGTAACAGAAAAAACAGCATTATAACTTAAACTTTTTTAAAAAAATTTTTTTTCTGCCGTCTTTTTACACTAATTTTCATAATTACGCGACCAAAAACTCAGCCTCAGACGTCTGGGTTTTGAGTAGTGGTGTCGATCAAAATAATTACAGACTAAGGCCCCGTCCACATGTATTCGGAAATTTTTGTATCCGCAATTTTTTTTTTTGCGGATACGAAAATGTTCGCGTCCACACAAAGCGTATTCGAATCGTTTTCGAATCGTTTTCACTATCCACACGTATCCGGAAATTTCTTGATCCGCCCTTGATGCACGCTAGTGCCTAGTTTCTTTGACGGATAGTTTTTCTTATTGAGCATACGCAAAATCGTGTTTACGTCAGCGTATTCGAAAATTTGCGGATACGATCGTCCACACGTATCCGTATTCGGAGCGTATTCAAAAAAATTTCCACTCTGGAGACCGTTTTCGAAAATTTCCGGATACGGATACAAAAATTTCCGGACACGTGTGGACGCAAGCCGTATCCGCAAGAAGAATTTTGCGGATACAAACATTTCCGGATACGTGTGGACGGGGCCTCAGACCGCCGTGCGGAAAGGTGATTGCCAGAAGCCAAGAACCCAGACAATTCGAATTATGATAGCTAGTTGTGATGAAAAATACTGAGAATAAATAAAATGTCCTTGTTTTACGAGGGTAACACTTAATTAATAGGCAGGGGCTAACAAACTTGTGGCTTCCCGTGTTTCATGTTCGAATTGGAATTTAGAATTTGAATTTTGCGGAGAGAGGAAAACCTAAGAACCCGGCGGGAGAAGAAACCCCGAAGCACAGGAGAGAACCAGTTAGAAACTCAACTCAAATATGACACACCGACTTCGACAATCGAACTCGGGTTACATATGTGAGAGGTCAGCGCTCTCACCGCTACGCCGCATCCGTGCTTTCCATAAATATAGACTCAGAGGCCCCGTCCACACGTATCCGGAAATTTTTGTATCCGCAAATTATTTTTTGGACGGGGTGGACGGGGCCTCAGTTGGCGTGGATTTCTTTCGCCGTTCTGATGCCAACTAATGTTGTACATAAATGAATAACTAGCTGGCGTCAATTGCACTTGTCTAGTGCGTACTCTGCCGTAGTGGGCCATTTGATTATTCCGGAAGTATTTATCTGATGTCTCTACGATTTTTTCTTCGCTAGCGTTTTCTATTTTCGATATTATTTTCAAACGAGTTGAGATACTGCGTTGTATTTAATAGATATTATCAAACTCATGAATAATTAATGAGGAAATCACATTAGAAATCACGACCGTGAAGAGTGTCGTAAATCTGATACAAAACTGTGTTCATTTGCATAAACTTTAAGTTGGATTTTCTTGGCCAGATTCACTTTAATCTTGAAAATTTTAATGAAACACAAAGGAACTAACCAGTAGACGTTTGATAAGTCATATACAGTATTCGTGTGCGTGTTGTATCAGATATACAATCACTCGGCTACGCCTCGTGGTTGTATATCTGATACAACACGGCCACTCATACTGTATATATTACAAATAGTGTGGCTGTTTAAATATAAAAATTCTTTATAAACGTTTTAAAACTATAGGAAATTAAATTACAAGCCAAGGAAGTAGCCAGATAATGAATCCGTTGATTTTTTAGACTTAAAATCTAACTGTTGCTGGTTTCACTATAGCCGCTTGAGGACTCGCTCGTTCGCGGTATGACACGAAACTCGTGAATAAAAACGATTTAAAGTTCTTATGTGATTATCTGTGTATTATGCATTTAGGGTCGATTTGATTGGTTAAAACTACAATATGTCGCGAGATCTTATTGGACAGTTTTTACCGTGAAGTGATATCATATCACTTGACTAATATGGTTTTTATTCACGGCTTTATTTCACTGATATCGACCCTAAATGTGTAATGAAATCAAATATAAACCACCGTCTCGATATATGAAAAGTCAACATTCATTTGGTTAGAGCAACGCGACCCTGAGTTTCAAAATTGATGACATGCATGCGAATTAGAATGCACGCGATATATCCGTGAAACAATTACTAGCCGTGTAGCGCTTGGAAGTCGGATTTAGATATCAACTAATTAGTTGTAAAATAGCTAAGAATTCACTTAGGCACGAACCAAATAAAGACGCGTAGAGGTATTTGCTTTTGTTCCCAATGTTCTGCTACGGCAGTAAAGACATTACGCATTTGGTTTTTGTTTCACTTATATATGGCGTGCACTCTATGTGCTCTGGGGAAATGGCCCAAGTCCTGTAAATATATCGGCGGCTTAGCTACTATTTACATCATTTTAACACAGGCGACGATGTTTAATTCATAACTACAAATAGTCTTCTCACGTTTGCTTTCAACAACAACAATCGAGTTTCTATGAAAGGTCTGAAAGTTGTTTTTCAAATCTACTAATGTATATGAAGATAATACCATACGTACTTTTGTAACTTGTTTCAAACCTCACAGTATTCTATACTTACCAGTGATATATCCATTCTGCAGAAGAAGGATGAGAATGGCTGCATAACTAAAAGAGCCAACCATTGTATTGCGCCAAGTGCAATAAGTCTTGCCGGATTAGAAACTGTTTCGTGTTTTCTTTACCAAGTCAGCTTCAGATTGACTGATGTTTTGAGGCTTTCGATGTTACTTCCGAATCATAACCTTAGCACGCGATCCTGTATATCCGATGGGAGAGGAGAGTGGGGAGGGTCAAAAAACAGCTTTGTAGTACTTCATTGCAATCCTTTAATCATTACACCGTTAGAGAAAAAAATACAATACTCAAGGGAAAGCACGAGGTTCATGAAAAACATTAACTCTTAAAAACTAAAAACATGTTTTGGCCTTTATTTTGAAATGATACCAAAGCTATTTATTTTTACCCCAACCCCTCTACCTAGGGAACTAAAGGCAGCAAGATAAATTATAGATTATTGATTTATTAGCGACAGCATTTTTCGCTTTCCTCTAGCTACAACGTCACCGTCCTTGATATTTTAACAATCAACAAAACAACACTTTAAAAATCTTCTATTTTCTAATGATCTATTTATTTTTCAGTAAAATATTTTTTTGTCAACTTTCCATGCTTCGAATAGTTACGTTTATGTTTTATACGGCAAAGTGGGTCCACGCAATACGGCAGCTAAACTAAGTCCGTGACCCCTATTCATTATTCGTTCATTTTACTTCTATGATTATTTATATATAGTTTGATAACGGTCCTTAATAGCCAGTGGATAACAAACGTATGGAATTCATTCCATGATCAATTTGCATTTACATTTGACGAGCAGTAAATCGCGTATATAACCAAAGCAAGTAATTCCGACTCAGGAATGTCGTTTTACTTTCGTACCATCACCGTGTCGTGTTTTTTAATCGATTTTGTCACAGTCACGAGGAATCTGTCCTCCTTGATCACATGCTATGCCACACTCATGCGATGGAGTTGTCGTAATGTTCATGGTTAGCCTCGTCAAGCGGAGCAGAGTTCTCTGCTGATTCAGGGAAAGGTAACTGACCAGTCATGTAAACCTCTATGGCAATAAAACTCTTTGTTATATACCAACTGTCAAAGTCCATTATTCTCATACTCTGAATGGCCGTAAATAGCCTCAGAGTATTGGCTTGACGTTTTACTGTAGTTTCCCATTGGCATCATAACTAGGCTAGAACACCATACTGAGAGTTCAAAACAACCTACGATTGCGTACCATACTTATTATATAACGGTATATTTAACCATTAAGTTTTCATTAGACACCTATTTATATTCCTATTTATTTATATTCGGTTTCCGCAAGACAAATATACATATATATAATGCGGAAATTGATTGTGTTAGAAATGCGGGTTTCATGATGACTTTTAACACTCAACATGTCACAAGATCTTATCTTTATTCTCTACTGCTGTGTGTAGAAGAATCACAAAAATGAACCTACACCACGGATACATCGAGAACACGAGACGGTCACCTTCCCACTTATTTCTCTTCGTGTTAGGCCCCGTCCACACTATGCCGGATAAATTTGAATCCGAATTTTTATTTATTCGGTTAGGCCTACCGTCCACACTAGTCCGGGCGAATCCGAAACAATTCTTTACGTTTTTCTGCCCTCTTTTTACACTAATTTTCATAATTACGCAACCAAAACTCAGCCTCAGACGTCTGGGTTTTAATGAGCAGTGTTGTTGATCGAAATAATTACAAATTTAGACCGTGCGGAAAGGTGATTACCGGAAGCCAAAAACCCAGACAATTCGAATTTTAATAGCTTGTTGTGATGAAAAATATTGAGAATAAATAAATTGTCCTTGTTTTACAAGGGTAGCACTTAATTAATAGGCATTTTTTAACAGACTTGTGGCGCTCCGTGTTTCATGTTCGAATAGGAATTTAGAATTTGAATTTTGCGGAGAGAGGAAAATCTGAGAACCCGGCAGGAGAAAAAAACCCCGAGCACAGGAGAGAACCAGCTAGAAACTCTACTCACATATGACACAAGCGCTCTCATCGCTACGCCGCATCCGTGCTTTCCATAAATGGACTCAGTTGGCGTAGATTTCTTTCACCGTTCTGATGCCAACTAATGTTGTAAATAAATGAATAACTAGCTGGCGCCGATTGCACTTGTCTAGCGCGTACTCTGCCCTAGTGGGCCATTTGATTATTCCGGAAGTATTTAACTGATGTCTCTACGATTTTTCTTTGCTAGAGTTTTCTATTTTCGATATTATTTTCAAATGAGTTGAGATACTGCGTTGTATTTAATAGATAAAATAATGTGGATGTTTAAATATAAAAATTCTTTACAAACGTTTTAAAACTATAAGAAATTAAATTACAAGCCAAGTAAGTAGCCAGATAATAAGTCCGTTGCAGTTTCTAGACTTAAAATCTAACTGTTGCTGGTTTCACTTTAGCCGCTTGAGGACTCGCTCGTTCGCGGTATGATACGAAACTCGTGAATAAAAACAATATATCAAGCTCTTATGTGACTATTTGTGTATTATACATTTAGGATCGACTTTGATTGGTTAAAACTAAAATATGTCGCGAGATCATATAGATATCAACTAATTAGTTGTAAAATAGCTAAGAATTCACTTAGGCACGAACCAAATAAAGACGCGTAGAGGTATTTTCTTTTGCTCCCAATGTTCTGCCACGACACTAAAGACATTACGTATTTGGTTTTTGTTTCACTTATATATGGCGTGCACTCTATATGCTCTGGGGAAATGGCCCAAGTCCTGTAAATACATCGGCAGCTTAGCTCCTTTTTACACCAACTGAATTGCGAAATGTATTTTTTAACACAGGCGATGTTTAATTCATAACTACAAATAGTCTTCTCACGTTTGCTTTCAACAACAAAAATCGAGTTTCTATTGAAAGGTCTGAAAGTTGTTTTTCAAATCTACTAATGTATATGAAGATAATACCATACGTACTTTTGTTACAGTTGTTTCAAACATCTCAGTATTCTATACTTACCAGTGATATATCCATTCTGCAGAAGAAGGATGAGAATGGCTGCATAACTAAAAGAGCCAACCATTGTATTGCGCCAAGTGCAATAAGTCTTGCCGGATTAGAAACTGTTTCGTGTTTTCTTTACCAAGTCAGCTTCAGATTGACTGATGTTTTGAGGCTTTCGATGTTACTTCCGAATCATAACCTTAGCACGCGATCCTGTACATCCGATGGGAGAGGAGAGTGGGGAGGGTCAAAAAACAGCTTTGTAGTACTTCATTGCAATCCTTTAATCATAACACCGTTAGAGAAAAAAATACAATACTCAAGGGAAAGCACGAGGTTCATGAAAAACATTAACTCTTAAAAACTAAAAAGATATTTTGGCCTTTATTTTGAAATGATACCAAAGCTATTTATTTTTAGCCCACCCCTTCTACCTAGGGAACTAAAGGCAGCAAGATAAATTATTGCTTTATTTGCGACAGCATTTTTCGCTTTCCTCTAGCTACAACGTCACCGTCCTTGATATTTTGACAATCAACAGAATAACACTTTTAAAAATTTCTATTTTCTAATGATCTATTTATTTTTCAGTAAAATATGTTTTTTTGTCAACTTTCCATGCTGCGATATAGTTACGCTTATGTTTTATACGGCAAAGTGGGCCTACTCAAATACGGCAGCTAAACTAAGTCCGTGACCCCTATTCATTATTTGTTCATTTTACTTCTATGATTATTTATATATGGTTTGATAACGGGTCCTTAATAGCCAGTGGCTAACAAACGTATTGCCTTCATTCCATGATCGATTTGCATTTACATTTGACGTGCAGTAAATCGCGTATAACCAGAGCAAGTAATTCCGACTCAGCAATGTCGTTTTACTTTCGTACCATCGCCGTATCGTGATTTTTAAACAATTTTGTCACAGTCACGCGGAATCTGTCCTACGTGATAATATGGTATGTCACACTCATGCGATGGAATTGTCGTAAAGTTTGTTCGCCTCAACGAGTTGAGCAGAGTTCTATGCTGATTCATATACAGACTTCAGTGTGTGATGGCTGAATTCAGAAAGATTCTGATAGGTTGGTCTATTCAAATCTGTGGGGGATTCCGGTGTGTGGTAAAACGCTTCTGGGGCGCCATTACCATGAGGCTCTCGCACATGGCATTGTGGTCCATCCGATGATTCTATATTTGGGTGCTCCAGCACGTGGTAAAATACATCAGGGGTATCATAACCAACGGGCTCCAGTGCATGACATTCTTGACGTTTTATTGATCTTCTTGGAGGTGGAATTTCATTCAGTTGGGTGTAATCAACGTCCTCGTAATCGGGAGGCTCGTCACGTGACTGAGGTTGCTCATCAACTGTGTTTACGGTTGACGCGTCTGTGGTAGTTTCAGTAGTTTGGTCAAGAATTATGTTTCCCCTATAATATTAATAATAATAATAATGATAACAATGATAACAATAATAACAATAATAATAATAATGATAATAATAATAATAATAATAATAATAATAATAATATAACGTTTAATAAGCATTTAAAAAATCTTAATGCATTGACAATAATTAAATAAGTAATAAGAACTATGTACTATTTAAAAAACTCAGTACTTCATGAAGGAAACACAATAGAAATCATGAACATGAAGGAGGTTTTATATTTGATATAGATTCGTCTTCATTTGCATAAACTTTAACTTGGATTTTCTCTATCAAACTTGGTTCATTTCGTAAAGAATTCGGTACAGTATGAGAACATACATCAGGGGTTTTTTAAAGTGCACATGAACCCTTCGACAATACTTTCAGTACTGATTCTGCATAAAGTAAATAGTTGATTGGTAAAATATTTCTTGATTTGAGTGATGCGTCTTTAAGTTACGAAGGTTTATACTTCCAATATGTTAATGATGATGACGTCAGGTAAGGTATTTGAGTGTTTTTGTTGTAACTAGTAATACTAAATGCTGGCCATTTTGAAAATAAAAATTGTAAATAGCTTTTATGTAAACCATGAGTAAAATAATGATGCTTTTTAAATACTGTTTCTATGAACCAGTTCGATTTTGTATATTTGATTAAGCCTTAATAGACGTCACACTCATTAGCATATTGGAAGTATAAACCTTCATAACTTAGAAACGCATCACTCAAATCAAGAAATATTTTACCATTCAACTATTTACTTCGTGTAGAATCAGTACTGAAAGTATTGTCGAAGGGTTCATGTGCACTTTAAGCCGTTATTTAGGATTTTGGCAGTTCATTCCACAGAAATGGTGTACAGTAAGAGAACGTATGCTGACCGTATGTTTTAGTCTTAGTAAACGGTATGGAGAGGAGAGAACGGGAGGAAGAGCGTAGAGAGCGAGTGGGTTGACGAATATTGAGCAGAAATGACATATAGGATGGTGCAAGACCATGAAGGATTTTATAAGTAGTAATGAGGATTTTTCAGTATGGGGTGATGTGTTCACAACGACGAGTGCATTGAATAAAAGAATGAATTGGATGCATAAGATATAAGAGAGATGAATGGAAGGATTTAGAGATGGTTTGGCTAGATCGATGAGTAAGGCAGTGCTTGTGTGTATATGAAAAACAGTGAGATACTAGCAAATGAGCGAGTTAAAAAAATTACAAAACAAATACACAGACAAAATGTTTTGACTTACTGCTCGTATGTCGGATTTACGACCATCCCATCATCCACACTGTCATAAAGATCATAGATATTTAAGGAATTTATGGTAGAATTCAGTTATATTCTCTAGTAAGCGTGTAAAATAAAAGGGACTCATACCTTGATCCATTTGTTCCACTCTTCGAGGCCTTTTTGGATCTGCGATATGATAAGAATAACAAACCATTAATTCATAAGCATGGGAATAAAAGGATACTTGAAATTTGATTCCTAGAGTATTTTTGTTTTGTTGAAAGGTTGTGCATGAGAAGACACATTAATATTTGGATACCACTCCAACGAAGAATCTTATTCTCAAGAGAACGACATGTGGTGTGAAATGGGAAAACATTACGTCCAAGGTAAAGAGGTCTCATGAAGCTCACCAAAACGTACTTAGTCGACTGAGACGATTCCGCGCGTGCTTTTGAGAAGTACACTAATGGGGAATGGAGAACGGCCGAGGAACAAGGGAGTAGCTAAATGTGGATAAGCGAGGATGCTTTACCTATGGTAAGTGTTCACAAATTTGGAATTTTCTTATTTGTATTCACATTTTTTACGATTTGTTGGTGTCTTATTAAAGTAGTGTCTACTTTAATAAGTGTGCTTGAACTGAATCAAATACATGATTGTTTCATACCTGCAACGACAAAAAATGTCGATAATGACGAGAACAATAAGGATGAAAACGACCAGCGGTATTACCATGACAACTATTCTCCAAGTCTCTTCACAAAAACAAGTTTTTTTTAGTGGATGGATATCGCCTTTGATGTACTGAGATTTGTTTTTAGTTGTGATTGGGTTGCATTGTACCGTTTCATTTGTTGTCGTTGGAAATGTTGTTGTTGCTTCTGTAGTGGTTGGTTGTTTGGTTGTCGTTGGTTGTGTTGTTATGTGTTCTGTTGTTGGTTTGATGGTGGTTGTTGAATGCGCAGTTGTTTTTGGCGGGGCGTTAGTAGGTGTTTTGAACATCGTATAATTTGCCCTGAATCCAGTGCTGTTGTTTTCTTCGTCTGATCGAAAAACGAACATCACATCACTAGTGGCTGTGATGGTGAAGGGTGGCTGTTGGCCAAAGAATGCTTGCCTATGTTTAAAAATCCTACTATTATTTTCGTATAGCTGTAAACAGTCTTTATCGTACTCGTACAAAGAGAAGTTCGTAAAGTGAACATGTAGGGTGTGATTATCAGGGACCATGATCCTCCACGAGCACAGCTGTCCATCCGGGTATTCACCAGGGAAGCCAGGGGACTGGAAAACACCTGTCGTGTTTGTCAGAGTGTAGTTGCAACCTAAAATTAAGCAATAAGCAATAAAGAAGTACATAATTAAGTAAATAAGCAATAAACAAAGCGAAAAGAATCAATGCAAACACTGGGAAATACTTTCAATAGATGGTTTGCACCATCATATGACGGCAGCCATATTAGATGTCAGGAACAATACAATCGTCTTACACGAGAAAAAAATTCAATATTCGAGAGCAAAGGTTTTTTTGTTCTGCCATCTAACCACAGGCAGTCCAAGCTGTATTATGGGCACCGACACGTGATGGTGCAAAGCCTCTATAGGCGTTGGAATGAATGTTCGATGGATCTTGATTAAATTTCTTGTTTGAACTGATTCTTCGTACTTACTTTTATAATAACAGTAATACATCTTTATTTCTTTCCCGCGATAGTAGGGTTTAAGATCACGGTGTGGTATTTTACCATAGTGGTAGTAATTATACGTGTATTCCTTTATCCATTCAGTTGTAGCTAGCATCCATTTGACTTGTTGACAGTCACGTGACTCATAAGGCAGCAGATAAAATGGTTTGGTTATCGGTAACGAGATTGGGATCTTTTTGTCACCCCTCGTTTGACAGGCAAAGTACAAATATCGATTTGTATTTCTGTTTAAAAGGAAGCTATCGATGCATGTTTTACTAGCAGTCTTTCTACTGTATCCATCATATAAATAAATGCGTCCCCTCGACATGTTTGGGATCGAGAGCTTGCTGTATATACAGTATTCTCCTATGAAAAGGAAATAATATTCTATCGTTGTTCTTTTCTATATATAGTAGAGTATCTAATTTTCTTATATAACTGATCAAGTTTATGCCATTGCGTCACCTACAATACAAAACTTAACTGGTCAACCGGCCCATGACATCCTTGTCATTGCCATAGTGATATGATCGATCCCCCAGTCTCCCAGATCATTAATACCATACATCCCTAAAACTACTCATTTATAACTACTAACTGGTAATTCTATGGAAAAAAAAAGAAAAAAAAGAAAAAAAAGAAGAAAAAAAGAAAAAAAGAAAAAAAGAAAAAAAAAAAAGAAAAATCTCAGGAAAATGCATTTTCTCATTTGTCGAAGTCCCGCTGTGTTCTACAGACTCATTCGTGCAGGTTTAGCCTTTAAAAACAAATCAATTCACAAAATTCATCTTTGGTGTAAAAAATATAAATTTGAACAAATACCAATTTAGCTGTCAGCATAATGTTCTGTTATACTAAAATGAATATATACCTTTCGGCCAAGTTGGACGTTTGGACTGATGTGGTTGGACTGATGTGGTCGTTTTGCTGATGCAAAAATTAATCTTGACCTCTCTTGGTTTGACGAACCCATCCATGTGCAGGTCATTTGATTTGTCGTTGCTGGTACGTCTTTGTTCTGTTTCTTGAGACATCCATCCATATTCTCCCCATTCATTGTTTTTCCATTCTTCTGGACACCCTGTCTCAGGTTTGGGAAGACCGTAAATTCCTCCAGGCCACCTTAATGAAGCTGAATAGAAATTACACCATTCACATACTGATATTCATATACTGATTATATAGTAAACACCAGCAAAAAACCCTGTGATTTTCTGTATTATAATAGTTATAAATTATAAATATCGGTCGGTCTAAAATCATGTTACAAATAATATCTCTGTTTATTCATTTGATTTCATTTATTTATCACATTGAACTAGTTTACTGTGTGTTTTCAATCATCTTTCGTGAAGTAGTATATATATATATATACTAGGGGAAAAGGTTTGTGCATAGAAAACCTTTGTTGGATTAAATATTTGTATCACTTTTTTTTCATTTATTAGAGTATTAAGTTGATTCACAGCTGAGGCAATCAGTACGTCAAGTGAATACCTCATTAACATATTATCATACTACGCGCTCATTTTGTTTATGTGGGGGAACAGAATCGCCAAATCCAATAGAAAATTCAACAAAATTTGCTCCTAGCGTAACAGTTTAATCTAAAATGGCCGGGTTTTCAGATATAATATGCGTTAATATGTACTAACTGATTATTTTAAACTAATGTCGAAAAAGGGCAAAGGAATACAATTTATTGCACTCAATATTCAATCAACAAGTTAGGTAATGGTATCAAAACAAATGCCGGAACTGAACACCAAGAAAATATATTTAGGATATAGTCATGTCTGCCTCTAACAGGTTTCAACGGATGCCGAGTCCAAACACTAACCCAAATTTCTCTGAATTCGATATTTTCGTTTTAAGCGCTCATTGAATGCCCCAAGGTGAATTTTACATATGATTTAGCTTAACATTCGAAGGTATTATGGCTGGAATTTCAGATGAATCCGAACACCCGGTGCACATGAAAATCCGCTTTGCAAACTAAGGGTTAAATTTAAATATTTGAGAACCCGAAAAATGTAGTTTACAAAACGTTCCTGTTCGCTTATTAGAACGCGTTTCCCTATTTATATTTTAGCTTAAAATAACTATTAATCTTTCCTTTACCATATTCCAAAAACAGATCTTCTTTAGTTTGCTTCATTTTTATACGCAAGCGCCTTTCTCAGACCTACCATTTTCACCTCAGATTTATAGGCTGAATTGAGGGCACCGACGCGGCCAAAATCGATTTTCACGATTTTCTCAAAATTAAAGGGAAATTATTCAAAATGACTATCCGTAAATTTATTTAGGTGGTATTCCACATTTTTGGGCCAAATATGAACGGAATCGCGGATTTTTTTAACGTGGCCACCTGGACCCGGTTGTAAGAAGCCTGGATAGCGCTATCCAATGGATAAATCTTATCAAGTGGATAAATTTATTGGATAATTGCATCGACTTATCCACTGGATAAGGATTTATCCGCCGGATAGCGCCATCCAGGCTTCGTACAACCGGGCCCTGATGTTTAATTTTTACAGACATTGCCTCAAGTGTATTGTTAAAAAACATTTCCATTTTTCATACATTTTAAGATGTTTTTCGAGAAATGAAAAAAGTATCAACCCTGAATGAGAAAGTAGTTCTAGCAATTAACGTTTTATCGGCCTTATATATATATTTCTCTTTTCGAATGAAAGAGTATCATACTTACCAGTAATATCTCCTGGTTGGTGAAGAAGGAGAAGAACGACGGAGTACCAAACAACCAACATTATATCACACACTAAGTATTTACTAAGTCTTGCACGACTAGAAACTATTTGTGTTTTCTTTACCAAGTCAGCTTCAGATTGACTGATGTTTTGAGGCTTTCGATATTACTTCCGAGTCATAACCCCAACACACGATCCTGTACATCCGATGGGAGGGGAGAGTGGGGAGGGTCATAAAGACACTTTTATAGTACTTCGTCATTCCAATCCCTTAATTATTAGACCATAAGAGAAAGAAATACAATGCCCAAAAGAGGTTTATGAAAAGCTTCATAAATCTTAGCTTCAAAATCGAAATAATATTTTGGCCTTTATTTGAAAATGATACCAAAGCTATTTATTATTACCCCACCCCTTCTACCTAGGGATCTAAAAGAAGCAAGATAAATTTAATTCAAATATTTGATTTATTTGCGACACCATGCAAAGCTAGCTTAATTATTTTCGCTTTCATCTTCCTATAACGTCACTGATATTTTGATAATCAACAGTACTGACATTTCGGATGTTAGTCCTTCGTCAAACTCGAGTAAAAAGAGCTTTAAAAAGAAACTGTTGTCTTTCATTACGGATTAATTGGGGTAATGAAATCGTTTCCTCTTTGTGTGAGGATTTGATTTAAGCTTTTTTTTATCCCTGTTAAACTACAAAAGCGTTTCGCGTTGGAACACAAATAATACATGCTTGATAACTGTGTTTCTTATCATAAATGTAAATATAAATGAGTTCAAATCATTTTGCCCGGTGACGGCCGTGGTTTGCTGTTCAGTTCAGTATTAGTCTATCGTTTTCAGTGCAGCATTAAGTTTCTCAAAACAATTTTTCTGGCTGTTACAGGCAACAGTTGACTATTCAAGCTACAATATGCAGAATAGGACGAAGCAAAAAATTAGAAAGCAATTAAAATTTTCATTTGTACAATAAGTAAATAAGTAAGAGTTAATTACCGAGAACGGAGGCATGCAATAAGCCATATACATCCCGAGGGCCGCAGTCCTGAGGGATGTATAGGCTTATTGCCGACGTTTGAGGTAATTGAGTATTTTATTTATCAATTGAGAAGGTTTTCTATCAAATGTTACTCATTATAAATGCGAAGTCTATATATAGTTATTAGAGAGTTTTAGATTTACGTTCAAGGCAAACGTGAAACGTCAGTTGACCCGTAAAAAATTCTTTTAAATTACTGAAAAAGAATCGCAAAAAAGTCCAAGTCGTAGAAAAACAAAAGAGTATTTGCGTTTGGCGAGAAGGTTTGTAAAAGGTAAAATACACGAAAACTATGGAAACGTGGTCACGTTTGCCGTTTGCGGGGAGAAAAAAGAGTCAATCTAAAACTCTCTATTAACCCGGTTGATAGGTGATAAGTACTAGGTATCAATATATCTTTTTTTTCTTTTTTTTCTTTTTTTTTTGTCAACTTTCCATACTGCTTTGTTATAGCTACGTTTGTGTGTATGAGAATATACATGAAATATATATTTGTCCTGCGGTTGTAATAGTATCAAATTGAGCTGATCCTCGCATTATATGAAGCAACTTATGCAGCTGCAAATTGAAAGACGTTTAGGTTTTATACGGCAAAATGGTCTACGCAAATATGGCAGGTAAACGAAGTCCTTGTTTGTTTCGTTTTGATTATTATTTATATATAATTTGATAACGGTCCTTAACAGCCAGTGGCTAACAAACGTATGGCCTTCATTCCATGATCAATCTGCATTTACATTTGACGAACAGTAAATCGCGTATAACCAAAGCAAGTAATTCCGATCAAGGAATGTCGTTTTACTTTCGTACCATCACCGTGTCGTGTTTTTTAATCGATTTTGTCACAGTCACGAGGAATCTGTCCTCCTTGATCACATGCTATGTCACACTCATGCGATGGAGTTGTCGTAAAGTTTGTTCGCCTCAACGAGTGGAGCAGAGTTCTCTGCTGATTCATATACAGGCTTCAATGTGAAATGGTTGACTTCAGAAAGATTCTGATAAGTTGGTCTATTTAAATCTGTGGGGGATTCCAATGTGTTGTAAAACACTTCAGGGGCGGCATTACCATGAGGCTCGCGCGCATGGCATTGTGGTCCATCTGATGATTCTATATTTGGTTGCTCCAGCACGTGATAGAATACATCAGGGGTATCATAACTAACGGCCTCGAGTGCATGAAATTCTTGACGCTTTATTGATCTTCTTGGAGGTGGAATTTCATTCAGTTGGGTGTAATCAACGTCTTCGTAATCGGGAGGCTCGTCACGTGACTGCGGTTGATCATCTACTGTGTTTACGGTTGACGCGTCTGTGGGAGTGTCAGTAGTCTGGTCAAGGATGATATCTCCACTGAAAACAATAGAAACAAATATCAGTATGGTCAGCAACAAAAGGTCGGGTAAAAAGGCAATTAGTTCAGGCTCGCCATCCCGGCCAACGATTAAAAACACTTTAAAAAATCTACATTACCGTTCATAGGTCATGTTCACCGCCAGACAGTCGTTGTTTCTGAGTCGAAGCAAAAGAAAGAAATTTTTAGAAAAAGAGTCAATGAAGTGTCATTTTGTATTCTTTTAATATTTTTCTAACTGACAAATTTTCAAATTAAACATGTACTGAGCACATTACAATGATCGAGACATACCTTGAATTGTTCGCCTTGTTCTTTGTATGTCTGCAGCAGGAAACGGCAAGAAAAATTAAAAAAGAAGGAAACCATTTGTAACAGAAAGGAAGAACAGTTTGAAAGTACTGCTTAATAAACGAGCAGGAGTGTTTTATCGAGTCTAAAACACGAGGCGCAGCCGAGTGGTTTTAGACCCGATAAAACACGATCTGCGAGTTTATTAAAAGGCTTAAAAAAACATATGATGTATGTTCTCATATTGTATCGAATTCTTTACGAAATGAACCAAGTTTGATAGAGAAAATCCAAGTTAAAGTTTATGCAAATGAAGATGAATCTATATCAGATACAAAACCTCCTTCATGGTCATGATTTCTATTGTGTTTCCTTCATGAATTATTAATGAGTTTTTTTAACTTAATATGCATGCTATACAAGTCAGAAAAGTACCATACCTGCACCTATATACAATATCTACCACGAGGAGAATAACAAGTATACAGCAGACCAGCGGTATCACCATGACAACGATTTGTAAAGTCATATCACAGCTAAACAAGCGTGATCCCTTAAAACCGCTCGATGCTCCATTGTTGGATGTGTTCCACTGAGTTGTTTGTGTTGTTTTTCTTGTTGGTTTGTCTGGTTTTGTATTTGTTGGTTTATTTGTTTGCAGAGGTTTAGTTGGTGGTGGTTTAGTAGTGGTTGTCGGGTTAGTAGTGGTTGTTGGTAGTTTTGTCGTCGTAGCCAAAGGGGTCGTCGTAATCTCTGAAAATGAATTAAAAACGATTGTTTTATCTTAGCATAGGTATATACGAATAACATGAACTTTTTTTGTTATATTTTAAGCTTTTCATTATAATAAATTAACTTTAGAATTACTAAAAACATAAAGATTTTCAGAAGAAGTCTTCTGTCATCTTCATGCATCTAATATAAATAGATATAATATACTGGTCGACGTCAGTCCTTCGTCGGAGTAAAAGAGAATATGAGAAGAGAAAAAGTATAATTTATTGAGGGGATGATGTGATCGGGTGAAATGTCGACAGACCGAAACTTAGTCCGAAACGTCAGGATGAAGTTACAAACTTTATTTTGGTTTGGTCATTATAGCGAATATCATAAACATTGTTTCTGATGCGATCGCCCGAAACGTCTGCCTAAAAGTTTGCCGACATATAAATGGTTACAACGTGGTACAATCAAAATGGTCTGTGTTAGTAAGAGTAGAGTTGTATTCATTTGTTGTGTTCTACACACCAGTCCTCCAATGCAGCTAGTTACCGATAGTCATTACCAGTTTATCTGAATAGAATGACAGCACCATGTGAAGTTCCAAGCAAGGTTCTAAAATGGTTGATTTTTTACATTTAAATTATTCTCAAAAAGTATTCGTTTTTACTTACTGGTAGGCATAAAAACCCTGTACTGTGCTCGAAAACCATTGCCATTGCCCCATATATTCGTGCTAAGCACAAACTCTACGTCACTCGTCGCTGTCAGCATTGGGTGCCGATTCCCACCAAAAGTAGCAGTGTAATTAAGTAACCCGTTGACAATTTTGTAATATTTTAAAGTATCGTTTCCAAGCAAAGAGAAGTTCGTAAAATGAACATGTACGGTGTGATTAGTAGGAACGTTTATCCTCCACGAGCACAGCTGTCCATCCGGGTATTTACCAGGGAAGCCAGGGGACTGGAAAACACCTTCCTTGTCTGTCAGAGTGTAATTGCAACCTAATATAAAATGAACATAATTCATAACTATTTATCTTGTTTAGTATATTCGATCATTAACTGAAAAAATGAGTGACTCCGATAAATCAAGAAATTTTATTGTAAAAGGTGAAACAATGATTTGCAGCTTAGCAGAGTTGAAGGAGTTGGTTTGTCCACTCCATGAACCAAATCGGTCTCTATTTCTAAGGTTACTGAAAACGTTATATGCAATATGCAATATTTCTGCGCATCCTAATAAAAATAGGCAGGGAGAAGTAGGTAAGTGTTAAAAAGGCTTCGACTACATTAAAACCCGGACAAAAATAAAGGAAAAAACCCTAGGACTTTTCAAAAATCTCTGGAAAAACAGAAAGCATTTACTACAGACATTTACTGTAATATACTGACACTCAGCAGCCTGTTTTTTAAATAAGTATAAGCACTTGCTTACTTTCATAATAGCAGTAATACATGGTGATCCCTTTATTCTTGATGTCACCAATTTCATAAAACGGAACTGCAGTTCCAGACTTCTGATAAGACCTGTCTTTATAATTTCCTGTGTGGTACTTGATCCATTCAGTTGTTGCTACCATCCATTCGACTTGTTGACAGTCTCGTGACCCATAAGGCAGCAGATAAAAGGGTTTGGTTATCGGTAACGAGATTGGAATTTTTTCGTTACCACTTGTTTGACAAGAAAAATGTAAATTGATTGAATGATACCAGTTGTCAGTAAAGTCCTTAACATATTTGGTTGAATGCCGGTAGCTATAGTCCATATCATACATTCGAATCCTTCCCCCTGGTTGCTTTCCACGTTCGTAAATACAGTATTGTCCTAGAAGAAAAAAAACTGCTATTGATATGCGACCTAACAAAAGTGGGGGAAAATCGATAGCAAATTCTAGGCTAAAATGCATTGGTCAAATCCAGCTAGTGGTCTATCATCAATGCTGCGTTCTGATTGGATGAGGTACTACTAGGCAAGAGAATATGAAGTAGTTGAATTTGACTAAAACGACTAGTCCTCTCGCCCTCATGCTGCTCATGGGCTGGTGACTCGTAGTCCATTCGTGCCCGGGAATAATTGCTAATTATTTAATCTTACCTGGTGGCCATTTTATCGAAGATGGTTTAACTTCAGTTCTTTTAACACAAAAGTACCTCAAGACGAAGTCTGGGTCAACATATTCTTCCATATTCAAGGTCTGTGAGGCCTCAATGTTTGGATAATTGTCGTCTGTGGTTTGAAAGATAAATCCTCTATCAGTCAATCCCCTGTATTCCAGTCTGTATGACCATCTGTTGTTCCCATATTTATATTTCACTCTAGTTTTTTTCCATTCTTTGTCTGTCCATTCTTCAGGACAGCCGGTTGTAGGTTTTAACAGACCATACTTTCCATCCGGCCAGCTAGTCAAACCTATAAGTCATTAAAAATCAAGATTCAAACTGAATATTACAAATGTTACAAAACAGCTTTATGTAATTGACGACTATTTTAAAAAACTCCAATGTATGAGGGCTTAGCTTCAAATCTTAGCTTCTGTTTTTATGAATATGTTTTCTTGAACATTTTATTACCAGTTTGTCTGTGTATATATTTACGACTATATCATGACATCATCTAATTTCCAAAATGTAATTTTTGAAACACAAACGATGTTCAATCCATGGCTACAAATAGTCTTCTCTTCACGCACGTTTGCTGGAACCAGCAACGAACGATCGAGCTTTTGCGAAAGTGGTTTTTTATAAATATACTAATGTATACTAGAATATACAAGCCGTACTTTTGTTACTTGTTTCAAACATCTCAGTGTGGTATTGACTTACCAGTGATATATCCATTCTGCAGAAGAAGGATAAGAATGGCTGGATAACTAAAAGCGCACACCATTGTATCTTACCAAGTATCTGGTATCTTACCAAGTGCAATAAGTCTTACCTGATTAGAAACTTATTCGTGTTTCTTAAACATGTCAGCTTCACATTGACGTTTTGAGGCTTTTGAAATTAGGTTTCGAGTCATAACTTCAGCACACGTTCCTAAAGTGTACATGGGTGGGGTGGGTGGGGAGGATTACCAAGCTTTCCCTTTCCAACCCTTCTTAACATGAGACCGTTATATAACTAGAAAAATAAATACAATAAACAAGGGAATGACAAACGGTTTATAAAAAAAAAGATAACTCCTAAAATCTAAATAATATTTTGGCAAAATGATATCATAAATCTTTATTTTTACCCCACCCCCTCCTCTAAGGATCTAAAAACAGCAAGATCAATCGATGTCACATTTTGATTTATTTGCGACACCATGCAAAGGTAGCTTAATTATTTTCGCTTTGATCTTGCTACAACGTCACTGATATTTTGATAATCAACAGTACTGACATTTCGGATGTTGGTCCTTCGTCGAAGCCGAGTAAAAAGAGCTTTAAAAAGAAACTGTTGTCTTTCATTACGGATTAATTGGGATAATGAAATCGTTCCTTCTTTGTGTGAGGATATGATTTAAGCTTTTTTTTAATCCCTGATAAGCTACGCAAGCGTTTCGCGTTTCACTTTCGATTATTTGTTCGAAACAATCAAGGAAAAATTATGATTTATCTACGACTTCATCTACAAAATAATATTAGACGTTGATATTTAACATCTATGAAAAGTTTCTTTTTCTATTTCTTTTGCTCCCTCGCATAGCTATTTTATAGCCTTATTCACAAGATACAAATAATGCATGACTGTAGCTTGATAACTGTGTATCGTATCATTAGAGGTTTCGAGAAAAATCCCGTTTTTTATTGTGTTTGTCATATAAATGAGTTCAAACCATTTTGCCCTGTGACGGCCGTGGTTTGCTGTTTCAGTATTCGCCTATCGTTTTCAGTGCAGCATTAGCATCTCAAAACAATGTTTCTGGCTGTCCCAGGCAACAGTTGATTCAAGCTAACCTATAAAGAATAGCTAGGACGAAGGAAAAAGTTAGAAAACAATTACAATTTTCATTTGTACAATAAGTAAATAATAATAAGTACTAGGTGTCAATGTATCTTTTGAATGCCTTTATTTCAATAGGGTAGCCCTTACGTGACCGTGTTTGCGTCGTGTTCATGCCGTGTTTCGGGCAAAATTCTCAGTAAAATATGTTTTTTTTTGTCAACTTTCCATGCTGCGTTGTTATAGCTACGTTTATGTGTATGAGAATATATATGAAATATATATTTGTACTGCGGTTGTAATAGTATCAAATTGAGCTGATCCTCGCAGTATATGAAGCAACTTATGCAGCTGCAAATTGAAAGACGTTTAGGTTTTATACGGCAAAATGGGTCGCAAATAACGAAGTCCTTGTTTGTTTCGTTTAATTTTGATTATTATTTATATATAGTTTGATAACGGTCCTTAATAGTCAGTGGCTAACAAACGTATGGCCTTCATTCCATGATCAATCTGCATTTACATTTGACGAACAGTAACGTATATAACCAAAGCAAGTAATTCCGACTCAGGAATGTCGTTTTACTTTCGTACCATCACCGTGTCGTGTATTTTAATCAATTTCGTCACAGTCACGCGGAATCTGTCCTACGTGATGATATGCTATGTCACACTCATGCGATGGAATTGTCGTAAAGTTTGTTCGCCTCAACGAGTGGAGCAGAGTTCTCTGCTGATTCATATACAGGCTTCAATGTGAAATGGTTGACTTCAGAAAGATTCTGATAAGTTGGTCTATTTAAATCTGTGGGGGATTCCAATGTGTTGTAAAACACTTCAGGGGCGGCATTACCATGAGGCTCGCGCGCATGGCATTGTGGTCCATCTGATGATTCTATATTTGGTTGCTCCAGCACGTGATAGAATACATCAGGGGTATCATAACTAACGGCCTCGAGTGCATGAAATTCTTGACGCTTTATTGATCTTCTTGGAGGTGGAATTTCATCCAGTTGTGTGTAATCAACGTCTTCGTAATCGGGAGGCTCGTCACGTGACTGCGGTTGATCATCTACTGTGTTTACGGTTGACGCGTCTGTGGGAGTGTCAGTAGTCTGGTCAAGGATGATATCTCCACTGAAAACAATAGAAACAAATGTCAGTATGGTCAGCAACAAAAGGTCGGGGAAAAAGGCAATTAGTTCAGGCTCGCCATCCCGGCCAACGATTACAAACACTTTAAAAAATCTACATTACCGTTCATAGGTCATGTTCACCGCCAGACAGTCGTTGTTTCTGAGTCGAAGCAAAAGAAAGAAATTTTTAGAAAAAGAGTCAATGAAGTGTCATTTTGTATTCTTTTAATATTTTTCTAACTGACAAATTTTCAAATTAAACATGTACTGAGCACATTACAATGATCGAGACATACCTTGAATTGTTCGCCTTGTTCTTTGTATGTCTGCAGCAGGAAACGGCAAGAAAAATTAAAAAAGAAGGAAACCATTCGTAACAGAAAGGAAGAACAGTTTGAAAGTACTGCTTAATAAACGAGCAGGAGTGTTTTATCGAGTCTAAAACACGAGGCGCAGCCGAGTGGTTTTAGACCCGATAAAACACGATCTGCGAGTTTATTAAAAGGCTTAAAAAAACATATGATGTATGTTCTCATATTGTATCGAATTCTTTACGAAATGAACCAAGTTTGATAGAGAAAATCCAAGTTAAAGTTTATGCAAATGAAGATGAATCTATATCAGATACAAAACCTCCTTCATGGTCATGATTTCTATTGTGTTTCCTTCATGAATTATTAATGAGTTTTTTTAACTTAATATGCATGCTATACAAGTCAGAAAAGTACCATACCTGCACCTATATACAATATCTACCACGAGGAGAATAACAAGTATACAGCAGACCAGCGGTATCACCATGACAACGATTTGTAAAGTCATATCACAGCTAAACAAGCGTGATCCCTTAAAACCGCTCGATGCTCCATTGTTGGATGTGTTCCACTGAGTTGTTTGTGTTGTTTTTCTTGTTGGTTTGTCTGGTTTTGTATTTGTTGGTTTATTTGTTTGTAGAGGTTTAGTTGGTGGTGGTTTAGTAGTGGTTGTCGGGTTAGTAGTGGTTGTTGGTAGTTTTGTCGTCGTAGCCAAAGGTGTAGTCGGAATCTCTGAAAATGAATTGAAAACGATTGTTTTATCTTACATTAGGTATATACGAATTACATGAACTTTTTTTCTTATATTTTAAACTTTTCATTATAATAAATTAACTTTAGAATTACTAAAAACATAAAGATTTTCAGAAGAAGTCTTCTGTCATCTTCATGCATCTAAATAGATATAATATACTGGTCGACGTCAGTCCTTCGTCGGAGTAAAAGAGAAAATGAGAAGAGAAAAAGTATAATTTATTGAGGGGATGATTTGATCGGGTGAAATGTCGACAGACCGAGACGCAAGGTTCTAAAATGGTCGATTTTTTACATTTAAATTATTCTCAAAAAGTATTCGTTTTTACTTACTGGTAGGCATAAAAACCCTGTACTGTGCTCGAAAACCATTGCTATTACCCCACATATTCGTGCTAAACACAAACTCTACGTCACTCGTCGCTGTCAGCATTGGGTGCCGATTCCCACCAAAAGTAGCAGTGTAATTAAGTAACCCGTTGACAATTTTGTAATATTTTAAAGTATCTTTGTCAAGCAAAGAGAAGTTCGTAAAGTGAACATGTACGGTGTGATTAGTAGGAACGTTTATCCTCCACGAGCACAGCTGTCCATCCGGGTATTTACCAGGGTAGCCAGGGGACTGGAAAACACCTTCCTTGTCTGTCAGAGTGTAATTGCAACCTAATATAAAATGAACATAATTCATAACTATTTATCTCGTTTAGTAATTTCGATCATTAACTGAAAAAATGAGTGAATCCGATAAATCAAGAAATTTTATTGTAAAAGGTGAAACAATGATTTGCAGCTTAGCAGAATTGAAGGAGTTGGTTTGTCCACTCCATGAACCAAATCGGTCTCTATTTCTATGGTTACTGAAAACGTTATATGCAATATGCAATATGTTTGCGCATCCTGATAAGAATAGGCAGGGAGAAGTAGGTAAGTGTTAAAAAGGCTTCGACTACATTAAAACCCGGACAAAAATAAAGGAAAAAACCCTAGAACTTTTCAAAAATCTCTGGAAAAACAGAAAGCATTTACTACAGACATTTACTGTAATATACTGACACTCACCAGCCTGTTTTTTAAATAAGTATAAGCACTTGCTTACTTTCATAATAGCAGTAATACATGGTGATCCCTTTATTCTTGATGTCACCAATTTCATAAAACGGAACTGCAGTTCCATACTGCTGAGGATATTCATATCCTTTATAATTTCCTGTGTGGTACTTGATCCATTCAGTTGTTGCTACCATCCATTCGACTTGTTGACAGTCTCGTGACCCATAAGGCAGCAGATAAAAGGGTTTGGTTATGGGTAACGAGATTGGAATCTTTTTGGTCCCCCTTATTTGACAAGAAAAATGTAAATCGATTGAATGATATCAGTTGTCAGTAAAGTCCTTAACATATTTGGTTGAATGCCGGTAGCTATAGTCCATATCATACATTCGAATCCTTCCCCCTGGTTGCTTTCCACGTTCGTAAATACAGTATTGTCCTAGAAGAAGGAAAATTGCTATTGATATACGACCTAACAAAAGTGCGGAAAAATCGATAGCAAATTCTAGGCTAAAATGCATTGGTCAAATCCAGCTAGTGGTCTATCATCAATGCTGCGTTCTGATTGGATAAGTTACTACTAGGCAAGAGAATATGAAGTAGTTGAATTTGACTAAAACAACTAGTCCTCTCGCCCTCATGCTGCTCATGGGCTGGTGACTCGTAGTCCATTAGGGCCCGGGAATAATTGCTAATTATTTAATCTTACCTGGTGGCCATTTTATCGAAGATGGTTTAACTTCAGTTCTTTTAACACAAAAGTACCTCAGGACGAAGTCTGGGTCAACATATTCTTCCATATTCAAGGTCTGTGAGGCCTCAATGTTTGGATAATTGTCGTCTGTGGTTTGAAAGATAAATCCTCTATCAGTCAATCCCCTGTATTCCAGTCTGTGTGACCATCTGTTGTTCCCATATTTATATTTCACTCTAGTTTTTTTCCATTCTTTGTCTGTCCATTCTTCAGGACAGCCAGTTGTAGGTTTTAACAGACCATACTTTCCATCCGGCCAGCTAGTCAAACCTATAAGTCATTAAAAATCAAGATTCAAACTGAATATTACAAATGTTACAAAACAGCTTTATGTAATTGACGACTATTAAAACTCCAATGTATGAGGGCTTAGCTTCAAATCTTAGCTTCTGTTTTTGTGAATATGTTTTCTTGAACATTTTATTACCAGTTTGTCTGTGTATATATTTACGACTATATCATGACATCATCTAATTTCCAAAATGTAATTTTTGAAACACAAACGATGTTCAATCCATGGCTACAAATAGTCTTCTCTTCATGCACGTTTGCTTGAACCAGCAACGAACGATCGAGCTTTTGCGAAAGTGGTTTTTTATAAATATACTAATGTATACTAGAATATACAAGCCGTACTTTTGTTACTTGTTTCAAACATCTCAGTGTGGTATTGACTTACCAGTGATATATCCATTCTGCAGAAGAAGGATGAGGATGGCTGTATAACTAAAAGCGCACACCATTGTATCTTACCAAGTATCTGGTATCTTACCAAGTGCAATAAGTCTTACCTGATTAGAAACTTATTCGTGTTTCTTAAACATGTCAGCTTCACATTGACGTTTTGAGGCTTTTGAAATTAGGTTTCGAGTCATAACTTCAGCACACGTTCCTAAAGTGTACATGGGTGGGGTGGGTGGGGAGGATTACCAAGCTTTCCCTTTCCAACCCTTTTTAACATGAGACCGTTATATAACTAGAAAAATAAATACAATAAACAAGGGAATGACAAACGGTTTATGAAAAAAAAGATAACTCCTAAAATCTAAATAATATTTTGGCAAAATGATATCATAAATCTTTATTTTTACCCCACCCCCTTTTCTAAGGATCTAAAAACAGCAAGATCAATCGATGTCACATTTTGATTTATTTTCGACACCATGCAAAGCTGGCTTAATTATTTTCGCTTTGATCTTGCTACAACGTCACTGATATTTTGATAATCAACAGTACTGACATTTCGGATGTTGGTCCTTCGTCGAAGCCGAGTAAAAAGAGCTTTAAAAAGAAACTGTTGTCTTTCATTACGGATTAATTGGGATAATGAAATCGTTTCCTCTTTGTGTGAGGATATGATTTAAGCTTTTTTTGAATCCCTGATAAACTACGCAAGCGTTTCACGTTTCACTTTCGATTATTTGTTCGAAACAATCAAGGAAAAATTATGATTTATCTACGACTTCATCTACAAAATAATATTAGACGTTGATATTTAACATCTATGAAAAGTTTCTTTTTCTATTTCTTTTGCTCCCTCGCATAGCTATTTTATAGCCTTATTCACAAGATACAAATAATGCATGACTGTAGCTTGATAACTGTGTATCGTATCATTAGAGGTTTCGAGAAAATTCCCGCTTTTTATTGTGTTTGTCATATAAATGAGTTCAAACCATTTTGCCCTGTGACGGCCGTGGTTTGCTGTTTCAGTATTAGCCTATCGTTTTCAGTGCAGCATTAGTATCTCAAAACAATTTTTCTGGCTGTTACAGGCAACAGTTGACTATTCGAGCTACAATATGCAGAATAGGACGAAGCAAAAAATTAGAAAGCAATTAAAATTTTCAATTGTACAATAAGTAAATAAGTAAGAATTAATTACCGAGAACGGAGGCATGCAATAAGCCATATACATCCCGAGGGCCTCAAGCCCGAGGGATGTATAGGCTTATTGCCGACGTTTGAGGTAATTAAGTATTTTATTTATCAATTGAGAAGATTTTCTATCAAATGTTGCTCATTATAAAGGCGAAGTCTATATATAGTTAATAGAGAGTTTTAGATTGACTTTTTTTTTTCCCGCAAACGGCAAACGTGACCACGTTTTCATCGTTTTCTTGTATTTTACTTTACCTATTGCAAACTTTCATTTCACAAACAAATATCCTTTTGTTTTTCTACTACTTGGATTTTTTTGCGATTCCTTTTCAGTTATTTAAAATAATTTTTCACTGATCAACTGACGTTACACGTTTGCCGTGAACGTCAATCTAAAACTCCTTATTTCTCAATTGACACGGTTTTCTTTGTTATTCACAAGGCTTTATTTTTGTTACAACCCTGATTATAAATGCGAGGTCAATATATAGTTATTAACCCGGTTGATAGGTGATAAGTACTAGGTATCAATGTACCTTTTGAATGCCTTTATTTCAATAGGGTAGCCCTTACGTGACCGTGTTTGCGTCGTGTTTGCGTCGTGTTCATGACGCGTTTCGGGCAATTGGATGGAGAGTAAATTCTCAGTAAAATATGTTTTATTTTTTGTCGATTTTCCATGCTGTGTTGTTATAGCTACGTTTATGTGTATGAGAATATATACGAAATGTATATTTGTACTGCGGTTGTAATAGTATCAAATTGAGCTGATCCTCGCATTATATGAAGCAACTTATGCAGCTGCAAATTGAAAGACGTTTAGGTTTTATACGGCAAAATGGGTCGCAAATAACGAAGTCCTTGTTTGTTTCGTTTTGATTATTATTTATATATAGTTTAATAACGGTCCTTAATAGCCAGTGGCTAACAAACGTATGGCCTTCATTCCATGATCAATTTGCATTTATTTGACGAGCAGTAAATCGCGTATAACCAGAGCAAGTAATTCCGACTCAGCAATGTCGTTTTACTTTCGTACTATCACCGTGTCGTGTATTTTAATCAATTTCGTCACAGTCACGCGGAATCTGTCCTACGTGATGATATGCTATGTCACACTCATGCGATGGAATTGTCGTAAAGTTTGTTCGCCTCAACGAGTGGAGCAGAGTTCTCTGTTGATTCGTAGAGTGGGTTCAATGTGTAATGGTTGACTTCAGAAAGATTTTGATAGGTTGGTCTATTTGAATCTGTGGGGGATTCCAATGTGTGGTAAAACACTTCAGGGGCGGCATTACTATGAGGTTCGCGCGCATGGCATTGTGGTCCATCTGATGATTCTATATTTGGGGGCTCCAGCACGTGGTAGAATACATCAAGGGTATCATAACCAACGGTCTCGAGTGCATGACATTCTTCACGTTTTATTGATCTTCTTGGAGGTGGAACTTCATCCAGTTGTGTGTAATCAACGTCTTCGTAATCGGGAGGCTCGTCACGTGACTGCGGTTGGTCATCTACTGTGTTTACGGTTGACGCGTCTGTGGGAGTGTCAGTAGTCTGGTCAAGGATGATATCTCCACTGAAAACAATTGAAACAAATATTAGTATGGTCAGCAACAAAAGTTCGGGGGAAAAGGCAATTAGTTCAGGCTCGCCATCCCGGCCAACGATTACAAACACTTTAAAAAATCTACATTACCGTTCATAGGTCATGTTCACCGCCAGACAGTCGTTATTTCTGAGCCGAAGCAAAAGAAAGAAATTATCAAAAAAAGAGTGAATGAAGTGTCATTTCGTATTCTTTTAATATTTTTCCTAACTGACTAATTTTCAAATTAAGCATGTACTGAACACATTACAATAATCGAGACATACCTTGAATTGTTTGCCTTGTTCTTTGTATGTCTGCAGCAGGAAACGGCAAGAAAAAATAAAAAAGAAGGAAACCATTTGTAACAGATATGAAGAATAGTTTGAAGCTTAATATGCATCCTATACAAGTAAGAAAAGTCACACCATACCTGCACCTATATACAATATCTACCACGAGGAGAATAACAAGTATACAGCAGACCAGCGGTATCACCATGACAACGATTTGTAAAGTCATATCACAGCTAAACAAGCGTGATCCTTTAAAACCGCTCGATGCTCCATTGTTGGATGTGTTCCACTGAGTTGTTTGTGTTGTTTTTCTTGTTGGTTTGTCTGGTTTTGTATTTGTTGGTTTATTTGTTTGTAGAGGTTTAGTTGGTGGTGGTTTAGTAGTGGTTGTCGGGTTAGTAGTGGTTGTTGGTAGTTTTGTCGTCGTAGCCAAAGGGGTCGTCGTAATCTCTGAAAATGAATTGAAAACGATTGTTTTATCTTAGCATAGGTTTATACGAATGACATGAACTTTTTTTCTTATATTTTAAGCTTTTCATTATAATAAATTAACTTTAGAATTACTAAAAACATAAAGATTTTCAGAAGAAGTCTTCTGTCATCTTCATGCATCTAAATAGATATAATATACTGGTCGACGTCAGTCCTTCGTCGGAGTAAAAGAGAAAATGAGAAGAGAAAAAGTATAATTTATTGAGGGGATGATGTGATCGGGTGAAATGTCGACAGACCGAGACTTAGTCCGAAACGTCAGTATCAAGTTACAAACTTTATTTTGGTTTGGTCATTATAGCGAATATCACAAACATTGTTTCTGATGCGATCGCCCGAAACGTCTGCCTAAAAGTTTGCCGACATATAAATGGTTACAACGTGGTACAATCAAAATGGTCTGTGTTAGTAAGAGTAGAGTTGTATTCACTTGTTGTATTCCACACACCAACGCAGTCCTCCAATGCAGCTAGTTACCGATAGTTATTACCAGTTTATCTGAAGAGAATAACAGCACCATGTGAAGTTCCAAGTAAGGTTCTAAAATGGTTGATTTTTTACATTTATAGTATTGTCAAAAAGTATTCGTTTTTACTAACTGGTTGGCATAAAAACCCTGTACTGTGCTCGAAAACCATTGCTATTGCCCCACATATTCGTGCTAAACACAAACTCTACGTCACTCGTCGCTGTCAGCATTGGGTGCCGATTCCCACCAAAAGTAGCAGTGTAATTAAGTAACCCGTTGACAATTTTGTAATATTTTAAAGTATCTTTGTCAAGCAAAGAGAAGTTAGTGAAGTGAACATGTACGGTGTGATTAGTAGGAACGTTTATCCTCCACGAGCACAGCTGTCCATCCGGGTATTTACCAGGGTAGCCAGGGGACTGGAAAACACCTTCCTTGTCTGTCAGAGTGTAAGTTGCAACCTAATATAAAATGAACATAATTCATAACTATTTATCTCGTTTAGTAATTTCGATCATTAACTGAAAAAATGAGTGAATCCGATAAATCAAGAAATTTTATTGTAAAAGGTGAAACAATGATTTGCAGCTTAGCAGAATTGAAGGAGAGGACCAAATCGGTCTCTATTTCTAAGGTTACTGAAAAAGTTATTTGAATATGCAATATTTGTGCGCATCCTAATAAAAATAGGCAGGGCGAAGTAGGTAAGTGTTAAAAAGGCTTCGACTACATTAAAACTCGGACAAAAACAAAGGAAAAAACCCTAGAACTTTTCAAAAATCTCTGGAAAAACAGAAAGCATTTACTACAGACATTTACTGTAATATACTGACACTCAGCAGCCTGTTCTTAAAATAAGTATTCAGCACTTGCTTACTTTCATAATAGCAGTAATACATGGTGATTCCCTTGTGATACCAATCAGAACCAAGTTCATGATATGGCACTCTTCCGTAGTTATAAGATATGCTTTTGTAGTTGTGTGTGTGATACTTGATCCATTCAGTTGTTGCTACCATCCATTTGACTTGTTGACAGTCACGTGACCCATGAGGCAGTAGATAAAATGGTTTAGTTATCGGCAATGAGATTGGCTTCTTTTTGTTGCCACCTGTTTTACAGTAAAAATGGAATTTGATTTGATCAAATTTTTCCTTGCCCAATCACCTGGTATTGGTGTTCTCATTGATGCAAGGCGTGACTGATTGCAACCAAAAATATACCACACCTACAAATTGTGACGGATCACGAAGAAAGGTAACCAGTTTCCTGAAAACCTCTTAGGTCAATAAAACTCTTTGATATATACCAACTGTTAAAGTCCATTATTCTCATACTCAGATTGGGCGAAAGGGTATCGCGTGAATGTGAACAAGTTTCGATGTTTCCCCGCCAACGGCTCTCAGCGGGCAACAACATGTTGCGGTAATAACACTTGCCTCGTGTTCTTTGACACTTATTGACTGCAAGCTCGGGAAAGCAGTGTGTTTTGTGATTCCTCGATGGAGGTGCTTCCCTCGGCCTCGCCTCGTGAAGCATCGCCGTCTCGGGACCACAAAACACAATGTTTCCTTCTGTCTCAGTGAATAAGAGCTTTAAGAAATTGATCCTTATTTACATTATTCATTAGTGACCATCAGCAGAAATAATTAATCAATCAATTCCCAGGCTAAAATACATTATGCTAGTATTCATACCTTGTGGCCATTCTATCTTGGGTTTTTTTACATCGGTTCTTTTAACGCAAAAGTACCTAAAGACGAAGCTTGGGCCAACATTTCCTTCGATATTCAAGGTCTGTGAGCTGTCATTATTTTGATAATTATCATTTGTTTGTTGAAAGATATATCCTTTATCTGTCCACCCCATGTACTCGTACGACCAACTCCTGAATTTCAATTATATACCACGATTCCAATACCCAACGGGTATATACTCCCGATGGTATAGCACCTGCTAAGTAAGAAAACAAACGCTCTTGATATGGCTTATCAGAAGCATCATCTGCTTCCAACCGCAATCAAACGCGACCCAGAGCTTCAGAAATAAAAGAAAAAAATTCAGTCACCGTTTTCCATACATTGCTTCACTGGTCAAACACAAAGTGCTCAAGCGAGGCGCCAAGGTACTTTCAAAGGATTATTCAAATGTGAACCTTGCAACCTCGACTGAATGCTTTGTGAAACATATGGTTAAACTCATCACACGTAGATGAGCTTGGCGTTGGTGCTTGGGTGGGAGGAGCCTCGGGAACTCGGCGGAGGTCAGCGGTTACTATGGCAACCCTGTCACCTCCCACCTAGCACCGTCACACTGACTTGGCAGTGGAATACTTACCTATTTACCTTAGTGGAGGGTGGGTGGGAAAACAAATAGCGTTGGTGTAGCGTACAAACTGCGTAAGCTAGCGTTAGCGATATGAGATAGCGCATAGCGTTAGCGAAATCGGATAGCACGTGGCGTTAGCGAAATTGGATAGCACCCGATGCAAGCCTCGTCCCCAGATACCATCTGTTCATCATTCATCTCATTGCGTGAGACATTAATTTGCTTATCAGATGGACGCAAAGCTATAGTCTCTTGATGACAGATACTTGCGATAACAGGCAACTTAGTTCAAGTCTAACTTTGCTTAAATATTTTATTTAACCACATAAAATGGTAAGGACGCGCAAATTATGTGGTCTATGGTAGATCCAAATTCTGCATATACGTCTTAACTAAATTTTTAGAAAATGGATAGTTATAGCAGATTTAAAACGTTTTGAAAAATGTACTACGTATTTTCGAGTCTGAAATCAATCTTAACCAATTTAATTTCAATATTTAAAACACTGTTCAATTCATTTTTTTTTTCTTCAACTTTTTATTAAAAGCGTAAATGTTATTATTACTCTCTTCAAGTTTTCTCCATCAGTAACAATCGCGTTTCTGTGAAAGTGGTTTTTCAAGTAAAAAATCTACTAATGTATATGAAGATAATACTATACGCACTTAATTTGTTACTTGTTTCAAAAATCTCAGTATTCTATACTTACCAGTGATATATCCATTCTGCAGAAGAAGGATGAGAATGGCTGGATAACTAAAAGCGCACACCATTGTATCTTACCAAGTACCTGGCATCTTACCAAGTGCAATAAGTCTTACCTGATTAGAAACTTATTCGTGTTTCTTTACCAAGTCAGCTTCAGATTGACGTTTTGAGGCTTTTGAAATTAGGTTTCGAGTCATAACCTCAGCGCATGTTCCTATTGTGTACATGGGTGGGGTGGGTGGGAAGGCGGATTACTAAGCTTTCCCTTTCCAACCCTTTTTAACATGAGACCGTTATATAACTAGAAAAATAAATACAATAAACAAGAGAATGACAAACGATTTATGAAAAAAAAGATAACTCCTAAAATCTTAAAAATATTTTGGCCTATATTTTAAAATAGTACGATAAATCTTTATTTCTACCCCTCCCCCTCCCCCAAGGATCATCAAAATCAAACGATGTCACATTTTGATTTATTTGCGACACCATGCAAAGCTAGCTTAATTATTTTTGCTTTCATCTTGCTTCAACGTCACTGATATTTTGATAATCAACAGTACTGACATTTCGGATGTTAGTCCTTCGTCAAACTCGAGTAAAAAGAGCTTTAAAAAGAAACTGTTGTCTTTCATTACGGATTAATTGGGGTAATGAAATCGTTTCCTCTTTGTGTGAGGATATAATTTAAGCTTTTTTTAAAATCCCTGATAAACTACGCAAGCGTTTCGCGTTTCACTTTCGATTATTCGTTCGAAACAAACAAGGAAAATTTATGATTCATCTACGACTTCATCTACAAAATAATATTAGACGTTGATATTTAACATCTATGAAAAGTTTCTTTTTCTATTTCTTTTGCTCCCTCGTATAGCTATTTTAAAGCCTTATTTACAAGAAGATACAAATAATGCATGACTGTAGCTTGATACTGTGTATCGTATAATTAGAGTTTTCGAGAAAAGTCGCGTTTTTATTGTGTTTGTATACACCTAATTGAAAAAACGTAGTCGGGTTCGAGAAGGTCCTATCATCGAAGCTAAGACCGAAAAGGATTTTGGGTACTCTGAAATGTGTATTATATTTGTATATAGACATGTAAAAATGCACAGTAGAGCAAAGTTGGTCGACCTAGATTAACAACATGCCAAAGCCATGATGCATAAAATGTGCACATGAAGGGAAAACTGCAATACGCATGAAATTAGCATAATTATTTGTCTTCTCATGCTCCCCTTCGGTCTTAGCTTTGATGATATAACCTTTTTTTGAACCTGACAACGATTTTTCAATTAAGTGTATATAAATGAGTTCAAACCATTTTACTCGGTGACGGTCATGGGTTGCTCTTTCAGTGCTAGCCTATCTTTTTCAGTGCAGCATTAGTATCTCAAAACAATGTTACTGGCTGTTACAGGGAACAGTTGATTCAAGCTACACTATAAAGAATAGCTAGGACGAAGCAAAAAGTTAGAAAACAATTACAATTTTCATTTGTACAATAAGTAAATAATAATAAGTACTAGGTATCACTCTATCTTTTGAATGCCTTTATTGTAATAGGGTAGCCCTTACGTGACCGTGTTTGCGTCGTGTTCATGTCGTGTTTCGGGCAATTGGATGGAGAGTAAATTCTCAGTAATTTTTTTTTATTTTTTTATTTTTTTGTCAACTTTCCATAGTGCTTTGTTATAGCTACGTTTGTGTGTATGAGAATATATATGAAATATATATTTGTCCTGCGGTTGTAATAGTATCAAATTGAGCTGATCCTCGCATTATATGAAGCGACTTATGCAGCTGCAAATTGAAAGACGTTTAGGTTTTATACGGCAAAATGGGTCTACGCAAATATGGCAGGTAAACGAAGTCCTTGTTTGTTTCGTTTTGATTATTATTTATATATAATTTGATAACGGTCCTTAACAGCCAGTGGCTAACAAACGTATGGCCTTCATACCATGATCAATTTGCATTTATATTTGACGAGCAGTTAATCGCGTATAACCAAAGCAAGTAATTCCGATCCAGGAATGTCATTTTACTTCCGTACCATCACCTTGTCGTGTTTTTTAATCAATTTTGTCACAGTCACGCGGAATCTGTCCTACGTGATGATATGCTATGTCACACTCATGCGATGGAATTGTCGTAAAGTTTGTTCGCCTCAACGAGTGGAGCAGAGTTCTCTGCTGATTCATATACAGGCTTCAATGTGTAATGGTTGACTTCAAAAAGATTCTGATTAGTTGGTCTATTCAAATCTGTGGGGGAATCCAATGTGTGGTAAAACACTTCAGAGGAACCATTACTATGAGGCTCGCGCGCATAGCATTGTAGTCCATCTGATGATTCTATATTTGGGTGCTCCAGCACGTGGTAGAATACATCAGGGGTATCATAACCAACGGGCTCGAGTGCATGACATTCTTGACGTTTTATTGATCTTCTTGGAGGTGGAACTTCATTCAGTCGTGTGTAATCAACGTCTTCGTAATCGGGAGGCTCGTCACGTGACTGCGGTTGATCATCTACTGTGTTTACGGTTGACGCGTCTGTGGGAGTGTCAGTAGTCTGGTCAAGGATGATATCTCCACTGAAAACAATTGAAACAAATGTCAGTATGGTTAGCAACAAAAGGTCGGGGGAAAAGGCAATTAGTTCAGGCTCACCATCCCGGCCAACAATTACAAACACTTTAAAAAATCTACATTACCGTTCATAGGTCATGTTCACCGCCAGACAGTCGTTATTTCTGAGTCGAAGCAAAAGAAAGAAATTTTTAGAAAAAGAGTGAATGAAGTGTCATTTTGTATTCTTTTAATTTTTTTCTTAACATGTGCTGAACACATTACAATAATCGAGACATACCTTGAATTGTTTGCCTTGTTCTTCGTATGTCTGCAGCAGGAAACGGCAAGAAAAATTAAAAAAGAAGGAAAACATTTGTAACAGAAAAGAAGAACAGTTTGAAAGTACTGCTTAATAAACGAGCAGGAGTGTTTTATCGGGTATAAAACACGAGGCGCATCCGAGTGGTTTTAGACCCGATAAAACACGATCTGCGAGTTTATTAAAAGGCTTAAAAAACATATGATGTATGTTCTCATATTGTATCGAATTCTTTACGAAATGAATCAAGTTTGATAGAGAAAATCCATGTTAAAGTTTATGCAAATGAAGATGAATCTATATCAGATATAAAACCTCCTTCATGGTCATGATTTCTATTGTGTTTCCTTCATGAATTATTAATGACTTTTTTTAACTTAATATGCATGCTATACAAGTCAGAAAAGTACCATACCTGCATCTATATATAATATCTACCACGAGGAGAATAACAAGTATACAGCAGACCAGCGGTATCACCATGACAACGATTTGTAAAGTCATATCACAGCTAAACAAGCGTGATCCCTTAAAACCGCTCGATGTTGGTGGTGGTTTAGTAGTGGTTGTCGGGTTAGTAGTGGTTGTTGGTAGTTTTGTCGTCGTAGCCAAAGGTGTCGTCGTAATCTCTGAAAATGAATTGAAAACGATTGTTTTATCTTAGCATAGGTTTATACGAATGACATGAACTTTTTTTCTTATATTTTAAGCTTTTCATTACAATAAATTAACTTTAGAATTACTAAAAACATAAAGATTTTCAGAAGAAGTCTTCTGTCATCTTCATGCATCTAAATAGATATAATATACTGGTCGACGTCAGTCCTTCGTCGGAGTAAAAGAGAAAATGAGAAGAAAAATATATAATTTATTGAGGGGATGATGTGATCGGGTGAAATGTCGACAGACCGAGACTTAGTCCGGAACGTCAGTATGAAGTTACAAACTTTATTTTGGTTTGATCATTATAGCGAATATCATAAACATGGTTTCTGATGCGATCGCCCGAAACGTCTGCCTAAAAGTTTGCCGACATATAAATGGTTACAACGTGGTACAATCAAAATGGTCTGTGTTAGTAAGAGTAGAGTTGTATTCACATGTTGTATTCTACACACCAACGCAGTCCTCCAATGCAGCTAGTTACCGATAGTCATTACGAGTTCATCTGAATAGAATAACAGCACCATGTGAAATTTTTTTACACAAGGTTCTAAAATGGTCGATTTTTTACATTTATAGTATTGTCAAAAAGTATTCGTTTTTACTTACTGGTTGGCATAAAAACCCTGTACTGTGCTCGAAAACCATTGCTATTGCCCCACATATTCGTGCTAAACACAAACTCTACGTCACTCGTCGCTTTCAGCATTGGGTGCTGATTCCCACCAAAAGTAGCGGTGTAATTAAGTAATCCGTTGACAATTTTGTAATATTTTAAAGTATCTTTGTCAAGCAAAGAGAAGTTAGTGAAGTGAACATGTACGGTGTGATTAGTAGGAACGTTTATCCTCCACGAGCACAGCTGTCCATCCGGGTATTTACCAGGGAAGCCAGGGGACTGGAAAACACCTTCCTTGTCTGTCAGAGTGTAATTGCAACCTAATATAAAATGAACATAATTCATAACTATTTATCTCGTTTAGTATTTTCGATCATTAACTGAAAAAATGAGTGAATCCGATAAATCAAGAAATTTTATTGTAAAAGGTGAAAAACAATGATTTGCAGCTTAGCAGAATTGAAGGAGAGGACCAAATCGGTCTCTATTTCTAAGGTTACTGAAAACGTTATATGCAATATGCAATATTTGTGCGCATCCTAACAAAAATATGCAGGGAGAAGTAGGTAAAGCGTTAAAAAGGCTCCGACTGCATTAAAACTCGGACAAAAATAAAGAAAAAAAACTTTAGAACTTTTCAAAAATCTATGGAAAAACAGAATCCATCTTTCATTAACTACAGACATTTACCGTAAAATGCTGACAGTGTCTCAGCCCACGGCTCCGGACAAAAAAATTCCCATTTTCTTCTAAATGTATGGCTATTTTTACATATTTCCCCATTTTCGATACTTTTAAACTTTCATACCTATAGTTTATCCAATTGAATACTTTCTTGTATGACATGTATTTTCGATTCAAGGGAATCTCAAATAGATATTCCTAATCATTAATGTGTGTTACTCCCATTGCATTGACACTTGCAAAGAGGAGTGCAATCTAGGCCAGCCTTCACACATTTACATCTGGTACGGTTAGGTATTTCAAGTATCGATCTCCTAACAGTTAGGTATTTCACGTAACAATCTCCTAACGATTAGGTATTTCAAGTATCGATCTCCTAACGATTAGGTATTTCAAGTAACGATCTCCTAACGATTAGGTATTTCAAGTAACGATCTCCTAACGATTAGGTATTTCAAGTAACGATCTTCTAACGGTTAGGTATTTCAAGTAACAATCTCCTAACGATTAGGTATTTTAAAAGTTCATATTTTTGATTCCAAATAGCTGGTACTGTTTGCTATTATCATTTCCATTAATAGATATATTTCAAACATCGAAATAATGGTGAGTTTTTTAATAAATACTTATCAAGCTCGTACCCAGTACTCCACTCGGTCATCCAAGATAATCATAAAATAAGTATTCAGCACTTGCTTACTTTCATAATAGCAGTAATGCATGGTGATTCCACTATTATGATTCCTGTCACCAAGTTTATGATATGGCACTCTCCCGTACTTATAAGATTTCCCTTTATAGTTGTTTGTATAGTACTTGATCCATTCAGTTGTAGCTACCATCCATTTGACTTGTTGACAGTCACGTGACCCATAAGGCAGCAGATAAAATGGTTTGGTTATCGGTAACGAGATTGGAATCTTTTTGTTGCCTCTTGTTTGACAGGAAAAGTGGAATTCGATTGAATTATGCCATTGGTAAGCAAAATCATCAACATAGTTGGTTGAGTGCTCATAGCCATTATCCCTATCAAACATTTGAATCCATCCCGAATGCTCTTGTTGTTTATAGAAAATACAGTATTTTCCTAGGAAAAACATTATTGCTATTTAATGCCTCGCAATTCTCAAAAGTGTCGGAAAAATTTAAAAAAGTTTAAAAAATCATCCTACCATACCTTGTGGCCATTTTATCGATTGCCAATTCACATCAGTTCTTTTAACACAAAAGTACCTCAAGACGAAGCTTGGGCCGACATGTCCTTCGATATTCAAGGTCTGTGAGCTGTTCTTATTTGGATTATTGTCATCTGTGTTTTGAAGGATATATCCTTTATCTGTCCACCCCTTGTACCCCAACCGCCAATTCACGTAATTCCAATCTTTGTCTGTCCATTCTTCAGGACAGCCAGTGGAAGGTTTTAACAGACCATATTTTCCATCCGGCCAGCCAGTGATCAATCCTATAAAATCATTAAAATTCATTATTACATGGCAAGGTAATTTCACGCGCTATGATTGGTCAATTTGCGGTCCATAACTTACGGTACGGACCGAAAAATGAAATGGTTCACTGAGTGTACGTACTTATGATCTTTTAAAACATTCAAATCTTTATCAAAAAGTATATATTTCTGGATGAAAATCGTCGGAAAACCTTCAATAGATAATTAAAGATAACTGAAAGTCACTGGCATTTAATGTAAACCTTATCAAACAAGCGACAACTCTTTCATACAAGCGAAACTCTTTCGATCAAGGCTCTACACGGCACTAGTTGAGCGATTTTGTACGACTAGAAAAAACTAGAAAAACTAACTATGCTAAAGCTAAAACTATGTCAAACTACGAACTAAAGGGTGGTGATTAGCGGCTAATTCAGTAAATGAAATAAAGATAGGTTTACAAGCAGAATTAACGTAAATTTGTTATTTCAGTGAGCTAACAACGTCCAGTTTAAACTTATCTGAATCGATCGGGTGAAGAAGCCAGTAGTTTCTTTCGTAAACGTTTTAAGCAGTTTTCTAGGCTCATCCGCTCTTGAAGTATGTCCATATTTCAGTAATATTTCATTTCTGGAATTTGAATGTATTTTTAGACAACTATCCATGTTCAGCTAGCCGTAATTTTCCAAAGCTTCTCATTCATTTCTGGAGACAGTTTTTGAGTTTTTTTCTCAATAAAAGGCAGGAAAACAAGCGGAAGGCTGTAGTATTTTTCATCTTGGTTGTGAATATCTTGAAGTTTGAAGTACGACAGTTTTCTTCTCAATCTCATGTTGAGTTCTTGAGGTCTTCTTTTGATGCCTTTTTTGCTTTGCATTCATATGTTTTGCAAAATAAAGCCTCACTTTTGTTAACTAGTATTTCAGAAAACTTTAAGCTTTAGCTAAATTCTTTCAAAGTAAACTAAAACTTCGCCTTTTGAGCGACTCAAACACTACATGTCACTTTTGGCACGTACGGGAACCCTTCCAATGCAGTTCTCGTTTGACATGCGCTGTCAACTTTACTTTTTGTTGCTTCGCCTCTTTTTGATCTCAATGCCTTGCCATATAATAAATATCTTACTAACCTCGTTTGCTCGGTCCGTACCGTAAGTTATGGATCCTCGTTTTTTCCACTTTTTTATGGCCCGCGCGCTACGCGCTTGGGCCATAAGGCAGTGGAAAAAACTCGGTCCATAACTTACGGTACGGACCTCGCACTCGGTTAATAAGAGCTATATATTTAAGCGGAATTGAAAATGTTTATACTGAGATAGATGGTAAACAAGGAAGTTTGTTGGTGTGAATGTTACCCAACGACAATATCCATTGTTCTTTGAAAACGTCTGCGATCACTGACTTCTATGGGGTTCGAACCCATGCCACGACCCTTATGTGTATACTCCCGATGCTATAGCAGCCGTTAAGTAATAAAAACGCGCTCTTGATATTCTTATAAAAAGCATTAATCTGCATACTACGGCAATCCAACGCAACCCAGAGCTTCAGACAAAATTTGCGACACCATAACTGTGAGTCTGAAATCAATCTTAACTAAATTCAATTTCAAAATGTGATTTTTAAAACAAGATTCAATTCATATTTTTTCCTTCAACTTTTTATTAGAAGTGTAAATGTTATCAAGGTAATTCCCTTGTTTTACACTGCGCATTTTTCTGTGCATGCAACTAAAAGAATGGAACTAACAAAGTTTAGGGATTTTTTTTAGGAAACTAAATAAGAAACATGTTCCAAACCAATTTTCACTTTTTTCTCTTTTTTGAGTAGAGAAATTGCGATTTTTATCTGACTCGCCCCAGTCTCCACTCGGAAAAGTGTCAGTTTTGGACTATTTTGAGATGTTTTTTCAAGATAAATCAAAAACGAGAATGGTGACCCCTATTTTTTATTTCAGATTTTTGATAAATGCGATGCTCGTCATTATATATCAAAATATGAAGGAAAGATAATTGGATAGATTTTGAAATATTTTGATGGGAATATTTGCCCCTTGCAATTTTTGGACGTTCGTAGAGGTGCACATACCTGCATTTTTCACTAATAGTTCAAGAATCATAGTCATCTAATAACTTTGATGGATTTAATAGTATAGATTATCTAGTAAACTTCGAGTTATAAGTACGTTTTGTTATATGAAAGTACTTTTAACGGTGAATAAAGGTTCTTGATTGCAGCTTCCGGTTGCTACCGCATTTCACTATAAAACCCATAAATTGACATATTTGGAGAGCATCCAGCGAAAAAACGAGATTGGTGACCCCACCTTTTAGTTACATGTCCAAAGCATAATTAATGTCCATGCAAAGTTTCAGGACAAGGTTATTGGCAAAATTTCTTTCAAGGGAATTACCTTAACAATTGTTCAATGTGCAATTTATATTTATAAATATACTTCTCTTCACGTTTTTTCCATCAGTAACGATCGCGTTTCAGTGAAAGTAGTTTTTCAAGTAAAAAATCTACTAATGTATATGAAGATAATACCACACGCACTTTTTTTGCTTGTTTCAAACATCTCAGTATTCTATACTTACCAGTGATATATCCATTCTGCAGAAGAAGGATGAGAATGGCTGCATAACTAAAAGCGCACACCATTGTATCTTACCAAGTATCTGGTATCTTACCAAGTGCAATAAGTCTTACCGGATTAGAAACTTATTCTTGTTTCTTTACCATGTCAGCTTCAGATTGACGTTTTGAGGCTTTTGAAATTAGGTTTCGAGTCATAACCTCAGCACACGTTCCTAAAGTATACATGGGTGGGGAGGCCGATAACTAAGCTTTCCCTTTCCAACCCTTCTTAAAGTGCACATGAACCCTTCGACAATACTTTCAGTACTGATTCTACACGAAGTAAATAGTTGAATGGTAAAGTATTTCTTGATTTGAGTGATGCGTTTCTAAGTTATGAAGGTTTATACTTCCAATATGCTAATGAGTGTGACGTCTATTAAGGCTTAATCAAATATACAAAATCGAACTGGTTCATAGAAACAGTATTTAAAAAGCATCATTATTTTACTCATGGTTTACATGAAAGCTATTTACAATTTTTATTTTCAAAATGGCCAGCATTTAGTATTACTAGTTACAACAAAAACACTCAAATACCTTACCTGACGTCATCATCATTCACATATTGGAAGTATAAACCTTCATAACTTAAAGACGCATCACTCAAATCAAGAAATACTTTACCAATCAACTATTTACTTTATGCAGAATCAGTACTGAAAGTATTGTCGAAGGGTTCATGTGCACTTTAAACGTTAGACCGTTATATAACTAGAAAAATAAATACAATAAACAAGAGAATGACAAACGATTTATAAAAAAAAAGATAACTCCTAAAATCTAAATAATATTTTGGCCTTTATTTTAAAATAATACGATAAATCTTTATTCTTACCCCACCCCCTCCCCCTAAGGATCAGCAAGATCAATCGATGTCAATTTTTAATTTATTTGCGACACCATGCAAAGCTGGCTTGTTTTCGCTTTCATCTTGCTACAACGTAACTGATATTTTGATAATCAACAGTACTGACATTTCGGATGTTAGTCCTTCGTCAAACTCGAGTAAAGAGAGCTTTAAAAAGAAACTGTTGTCTTTCATTACGGATTCATTGGGATAATGAAATCGTTTCCTCTTTGTGTGAGGATATGATTTAAGCTTTTTTTAATCCCTGATAAACTACGCAAGTGTTTCGCGTTTCACTTTCGATTATTTGTTCGAAACAATCAAGGAAAAATTATGATTTATCTACGACTTCATCTACAAAATAATATTAGACGTTGATATTTAACATCTATGAAAAGTTTCTTTTTCTATTTTTTTTCCTCTCTCGTTATTTTAAAGCCTTATTCACAAGATACAAATAATGCATGACTGATAACTGTGTATCTTATCATTAGAGGTTTCGAGAAAAATCTCGTTTTTTATTGTGTTTGTCATATAAATGAGTTCAAACCATTTCACTCGGTGACGGCCGTGGTTTGCTGTTTCAGTATTCGCCTATCGTTTTCAGTACAGCATTAGTATCTCAAAACAATTTTTCTGGCTGTCACAGGCAACAGTTGATTCAAGCTACACTATAAAGAATAGCTAGGACGAAGCAAAAAGTTAGAAAGCAATTAACTTTTTCATTTGTACAATAAGTAAATAATAATAAGTACTACGTGTCAATGTATCTTTTGAATGCCTTTATTTCAATAGGGTAGCCCTTACGTGACTGTGTTTGCGTCGTGTTCATGCCGTGTTTCGGGCAAAATTCTCAGTAAAATATGTTTTTTTTGTCAACTTTCCATGCTGCGTTGTTATAGCTACGTTTATGTATATGAGAATATATATGAAATATTTATTTGTACTGCGGTTGTAATGTATCAAATTGAGCTGATCCTCACATTATATGAAGCGACTTATGCAGCTGCAAATTGAAAGACGTTTAGGTTTTATACGGCAAAATGGGTCTACGCAAATATGGCAGGTAAACGAAGTCCTTGTTTGTTTCGTTTTGATTATTATTCATATATAGTTTGATAACGGTCCTTAACAGCCAGTGGCTAACAAACGTATGGCCATCATTCCATGATCAATTTGCATTTACATTTGACGAACAGTAAATCGCATATAACCAAAGCAAGTAATTCCGATCCAGGAATGTCGTTTTACTTCCGTACCATCACCTTGTCGTGTTTTTTAATCAATTTTGTCACAATCACCCGGAATCTGTCCTACTTGTTTTCGCTTGTTTTCGCTTTCATCTTGCTACAACGTAACTGATATTTTGATAATCAACAGTACTGACGTTTCGGATGTTAGTCCTTCGTCAAACTCGAGTAAAAAGAGCTTTAAAAAGAAACGGTTGTTTTTCATTACGGATTAATTGGGATAATGAAATCGTTTCCTCTTTGTGTGAGGATATGATTTAAGCTTTTTTTAAATCCCTGATAAACTACGCAAGCGTTTCGCGTTTCACTTTCGATTATTTGTTCGAAACAATCAAGGAAAAATTATGATTCATCTACGACTTCATCTACAAAATAATATTAGACGTTGATATTTAACATCTATGAAAAGTTTCTTTTTCTATTTCTTTTGCTCCCTGGTATAGCTATTTTAAAGCCTTATTCACAAGATGCAAATAATGCATGACTGTAGCTTGATAACTGTGTATCGTATAATTAGAGGTTTCGAGAAAAATCCCGTTTTTTATTGTGTTTGTCATATAAATGAGTTCAAACCATTTTGCCCGGTGACGGCCGTGGTTTGCTGTTTCAGTATTAAACTATCTTTTTCAGTGCAACATTGGTTTCTCAAAACAATTTTTCTGGCTGTCACAGGCAACAGTTGATTCAAGCTACACTATAAAGAATAGCTAGGACGAAGCAAAAAGTTAGAAAGCAATTAACTTTTTCATTTGTACAATTAGTAAATAATAATAAGTACTAGGTGTCAATGTATCTTTTGAATGCCTTTATTTCAATAGGGTAGCCCTGTTATATTATATATTAAGTAAATATAAAAATTGTTAATTCTAGAGGCCTTATTTCTTCCCTACTTCTACAGGCTCGAGCCCATGGTATTCCGGGGTATCCGGAGTCCATACTTTAGTCACCTATGGCGTTCTGTTTTGAGCAGTCAGGGGATACATTTGCGCGTCATTGTCGTCTGTACCCAGTGCTGTATTCGTGGTTGCTGTTCTTGTGCGAAAGTTTATTTGGATATGTCCCGTACTGTGGAAGAGGATTAAAAGATGTTTTAGACACAAATTATTATTAAGCACAGCACTGACAACTGAGCAGTTTTTTTATGACTGCGAAAAGTTTGGTGCGTTTATTGGCTGATATTTTTCGCGTAATGTGATTGGTCTGGCAGTGCCCTGGCAGTGACCCTTGCGTGACATGTTTTTGCACCGAGTTTATGCCGTATTTCGAGTATTTGATTGGATGTAGAGTAAATTCTCGCGCAATGTGATTGGTCTGGCGTATCCCGTGCCGCGTCATGACCGCGTTAGTGCCGCGAGCTTTTCCCATTCATACGAAAACTGCTTAGAAAATAAAGCATGCAATAGAAATATAACTATTTAGTAAAATTAACTAAAACGTTTCACAGGTTTAGTATCTGCGCTCTAGATGAATTGAAGAATTTCTTGATATGAAAGAAAATGACACCATCGCGTATAAGTGCGGGGTCACTGTTTGCCTCACATGACATAATGTCGGTAATCATAATTTGCTTACTCGTCGTAGCTTGGATTCATACCGTCTTCTTTAAGATACCTGTATCAAAACAATCAAGCAAACATTCAAATATAGAGCAAGGAAATTGTTTTTAAACAAAAAAAAAAATTAATAATAATAATAAATATATATAATATATAATAAATAAATATATATAATAAATAATAATAATAAATGTATATAATAATATATATAATAATAATAATAATGAATGCAATAATGCAAGAGAATATGAACTAAGAGAAGAATCACCGTACCCCATCATGTGCACACTTTGATGCTATTTTCAGAATCTATTTTTAAAATATCATCCAATGATATCATTTCTTTGATCGTTTGATTTTCTGCACGCGCATAGTACGCGTGCGCTCTACGCTGTTTGCTGACGTTTTTTGTGCTTTTCTTATGTTCAAATATTAAAATCTGCACTCAAGATGACGATGTAGGTCGAAAACTTTGGAAAATAAATGTAAAAATACTCCAGAAAATTGAACAAATTACTACTTCAATTTCCTGTCATATTTGCCAAGCTTTCGACGTGCACCTTCATATCCACGGCAGAGTCGAAATAACGGAAAAGCACAAAAACGTAAGCAAGCAGCGTATAGAGCGCAGTAAATGCGCGTGCAGAAAAACAAATGTTTTAAAAATAGCATCAAACTGTGCACATGATGGTTACAAGGCTATATAGGGGGAATTCCTTCTCTTAGTTCATTAGTCTCTTGAATAATGAAATAATTATGAGAAGATGTAGGCACGTCTGCCCATAGTATGGTGGCAGAGGAGGGACTGGCATCAGACGAATCTTAATTTATTCATTATTAATGCCAAGTGCAACTAAAATCTAACCATGAAATTCGTATCAAATTGATATGTTCTTCGCAGTATACCAAGCAAATTATGCAACTGAAAATTGAAAGACTCGGAAAAATCTTGAATGGGATGAATGAAGTGCGACAAGCTTCTCTATAATGAGGCCGAATTCAGAGCAATTTTAACTTTTCCATTTTGGGGCAATGCTTATAACTTAAAGCGACAATTACGGGTTTATATTAAATTCTCTCTCCCGATGAAACTTATTGTAGGAGAATCGGCGGATAAGTCCTCTTCTTTTTAAACTCAAACTGATAACATGAACTTTAGTAAGATGAATATCTTTTTCGTAATACCTTGTTGATGCAAATCTTTCAAATTTTATTCTCTTTGACCTAACAAACAAAGTGAGAATTAGGTAGGAATAAAAAACTAAGGGCTATAACAGTCTAAACGAAGCATATTTCATTTGCAGTCAATATATATATACTCTCTCAGTTTTTCCCATTGAGATTGGTTACTTAACTGTGTTAATGCGCGCTGAATATGAGCGAAAAGTAATCAGGTAGTCACTCTTTCTTAAAATATATTGCAGAATTAATGAAAATGATATGCATTTTGTTATTATTATTGTTATTGTTGTTATCATTATTATTATTTATTTATTTATTTTGCTTCTTTTTTTTTTTTTTTTTTTTGTTTGTTTGTTTGTTTTTGTTTTTTGTTTTTATTTTGCAAAATAGATCATCTTATCTGGATACGACATGCTTCGAACCCACTGACAAAAAGACGAAAAATAAAAATAAAAAATCGATTCTACTTTGCCATACCCCCGAGACATCCGCAGAGCTGAGGCGTCGTATGGACTTCGGACCTGACGGCGATTAAATCCTTCTGCCCTTGGGTGTACGAATTACGCAAGAAAATGTTCTAGCCGAAGCATCAGGGGAGAGACCAGCCGGCCCCCAGACCATATCGACTAATCCCTTGCATCTCTGCCACGCACGGAATCGGTTGAAATGATAATCTTAATAAGTCTAGTCTATTCGGTGCATTGTTTTCACGGCTATTGTTATGCTGGATTCACCTGTAACTGTGGTCAAGTGGATATATCGTTGTCGTTCAAGATACTGAGTCAAGTCCGGTTGAGCGAAGTTAATATCTGGATGGGTGACCTAAAACCTATGAATAATTAACTTTTTTTAAAAGTTATTTTTATTTTTTTGTAACTTTCGATCGATAACAATTTCCGATCGTTTTAGTTGAGAGTTGAAAATCAAAAAAAAAAAAAAAAAAAAAAAAAAAAAAAAACGTGCGGGCAGGCATTCAAGCCGTGAGTTTGTCTGTTGTCCTGCAGTCTGTAATCATAATCATAATTTTTTCAGTACTACGAAAAAAAGACACTCTTAACCGTATCCCTGTGCCGAGAAAAGACAAAACCCATCAAACTGAAATCTATTAAGCTGAGGAGAATTGCCTGAAGTTTCTCTACAAATATAGAATACTTTAATTCGATTGAAATTCGCTTTGGCTGAGAAATCTTCGAAAAATTAACCTAACCTAGAACTCGGTTCCAATCGGCAAAGTTCTCGCGCAGTGCTTATCGTTTGACATGGCAACTTGTCTAACATGGAAAACAACTTATTCCTTGATTTGGAGCAATTGCGACCTGTTTTTCATATTGCAGCCGCTCTTCATTTAGTCCTATTTGCAGCAACCCGTCTAACATACAGCAACTCGTTATTCTTATTTGTAGCAACCCGTCTAACATACAGCAACTCGTGTTTCTTATTTGTAGCAACCCGTCTAACATACAGCAACTCGTGTTTCTTATTAGTAGCAACCCGTCTAACATACAGCAACTCGTGTTTCTTCATGGCACAGAATGCCTATTGTTTTAGGGACATGCACTTACAGTTCAGATTCTCACGTACATTTCAATGGGTGGGCATAAATTTGAATGATAATAGAATTCCTCAAGTTCTGATTGGCGAATTTATCCGAGCAAAGCGGGGAGCGGGAAGCTGCGAAGCGTATCCCTCGAACGAAGTGTGAGACTGACAAAAACCGCCTCCTTTGTCTTTATAATCCGTGTTTGACAAGTGATCACCACGCATGTAAACAAACTAATATCTAGTCTTTTTACCAAACTTTTTTGACCAGCATAGGAATTTAGTTTACAAATTGAAACTTACGGCTCTTTTGCAAGCTAACCGACATATAAATTCAATACAGTAACTAGTTTAAAGGAAGGATTTAAAACCTAAATCGTGGTTAACTAATCGGTTAAATCTGGCGGCCAAAGACAGAAAACTCTGTTTTCTCCTGTCGTTTATTTAAAAAAATTGTTTGCTATCAAAAACCGTTTAATGAAAATGAAAAACTGTTGGAGTAAATCGCTTATAAACAGAAAGTTTCGCGTACTTCTTGTTACCGGTAAATTTTTATTCCTGTTTTCGATTCAAAGCTTTTCTTTTATAAATCAAAAGTCAAGGAGACGCTTAATACGCAGTTAGCCTTTATGGAGCTGCCGATCTTCACCTTTCTTGAATGAGCGATATGAAAACCTATTAGTAGATTCGATAGCATATATAGCATATGAGTCATGACAATTACTCATTTGGTGGCTCCTAAAAGTCAAAGTTTGAATGAACTAGGAGGTTTGTCCGATGAAAAAAACACACAAGACAGTGTTTATTCATTCAATTTGGAGACAAAAGAGCTAAATGATAAGAAGCTTAGGCGAGAAATGAAAAATGACTTAATCCATAAACAATAGAGGTTATGTTTTTGATGCTGCCGAGAGTCCCGCGGACAGCTGCAAGTACTTCGGGAATCCCGCTCAACCCAGGCGCAAAGACCACACATTTTTCTAACTTTAAAAACCTCAAATATAATTTTAACGGATAGTCCGTGTAATGGGTGCAAAATGTTCTTTAGACATTAAAGTTTGTTTTGCACCTTTTGGCCATCGACCAACTCACTTGGAAAACAAAATATTTCAACATCAAGATGTACGACCACTATGTTTCCATACTTAAATGTTTAAAAAGTCCTTCTTTTTCTTGTTAAAATCCTCAAAAAAAAAATTATCGTTTAATTTTTTTGATTTTACCAAATGACAAGATGATATCTCTACTTTCATTTGCACCCTTTGGCCATGTAAAAAACTTAAGAAGAAGATACAAAATTACTGGTTTTCAGAGTCTACTTGAGCCATTTTCAGCCAATTCTCTTGTAATTTTACTCTGTAAACGAGTCACAGTCAAGTGAACATGATTTGAACCGCGCGCCAAAACAATAGAAATGTCCCGGATGTGTCCGCCTATTCTGTGCCATGTATTTGAAGCAACCCGTCTAACATACAGCAACTCGTGTTTCTTATTTGTGGCAACCCGTCTAACATACAGCAACTCGTGTTTCTTATTTGAAGCAACCCGTCTAACATACAGCAACTCGTGTTTCTTATTTGTGGCAACCCGTCTAACATACAGCAACTCGTGTTTCTTATTTGTGGCAACCCGTCTAACATACAGCAACTCGTGTTTCTTATTTGAAGCAATTTCCTATTTGCAGCGACACGTCTAACATACAGCAATCGTGTTTCTTATTTGAAGCAATTTCCTATTTGCAGCAACCCGTCTAACATAAAGCAACTCGTGTTTCGTATTTGCAGCAACTCGTCTAACATGCTCAATGACCCTCATAGGCCACCTCATTATTCACAGAATAAAAACATGATTATTATAATTGATTAATTATTAAGTTACAAATAAATATAAGCTGTCATACCTCCATCGGTAGAGAACTATAATAACGACGGCAATGACGACGATCAGACATATCAGCGGTATCACTATCAGAATCGTTGTGTCCGCCCCATGGCATTCGCCCATACTGCAGTATTTCTTAAAGTTGTCAGCGGTGCTATTATTAGTCTTATGTTTAGTTTCTGTTGTGGGTATTTTTGTTGTATTTAGAACTCCTGTGTTTGTATTCAGAGTTGTGTGTTGGACGATATTTCCTGTTGTGGATGGTGGGGAAGGTGTAGTTTCTGGAGGTTTTAAGTTGTCAGCGTTGCTATTATTAGTATCGTTTCCAGTTTCTGTTGTGGGTATTTTTGTTGTTGGAACTCCTGTCACAGTGTTTGTATTCAGAGTTGTGTGTTGGCCGATATTTCTTGTTGTGAATGGTGGGGAAGGTGTAGTTTTTGGAGGTTTTAAAGTGTCAGCGTTGCTATTATTAGTATCGTTTCCAGTTTCTGTTGTGGGTATTTTTGTTGTTGGAACTCCTGTCACAGTGTTTGTATTCAGAGTTGTGTGTTGGCCGATATTTCCTGTTGTGGATGGTGGGGAAGGTGTAGTTTCTGGAGGTTTTAAGGTGTCAGCTTTGCTATTATTAGTATCGATTCCAGTTTCTGTTGTGGGTATTTTTGTTGTATTTAGAACTCCTGTGTTTGTATTCAGAGTTGTGTGTTGGCCGATATTTCTTGTTGTGGATGGTGGGGAAGGTGTAGTTTCTGGAGGTTTTAAGTTGTCAGCTTTGCTATTATTATTATCGCTTCCAGTTTCTGTTGTGGGTATTTTTGTTGTTGGAAGTCCTGTCAAAGTGTTTGTACTCAGAGTTGTGTGTTGGCTGATATTTCTTGTCGTGGATGGTGGCGAGGATGGTGTTGTTTCTGGAGATAAATCAAATATAAATAAATTTCAAAATAAGATAATGTGCAAAAATGGTGACAGGTTTGCAGGTCACCCTGCTTGCGCTAAAATACCTCAACTAGTAATGTATTACATTAAACATCGCATTGCGTAGCAGTTGCAGTGTGTTCTCATAATTTGGCGACTGCATTTTGCAGAAATGGTTTCCAGTAGCCTGCTTCGTCAGGGGTTACGAAAATAATCTGCTATTGGTGCTAAATTTTATGACAAATATAAAAACCTATAACAACAACAACAAAATACAAACAAACAAACTCGAACACTTGTTTGGATGCTAGTGTAATGGACTTGCAATTTTGGACCAGGGGTGGCATCACTTCAAGGGTTGCATGTTATAACATAAAGTCCAAATATAGTCCAACATATAAAAAAATAGTAAAAAAAACAATTTTTTGATGTTTACCGGGTGTTTTGAATACAGTGTACTCTGCCCTGAATCCAGTGCTGTGTCCCTCTTCATTTGTAAGAAACTCAAAAAGGACATCATTAGTCGCCGTAATGGTGAATGGTTGATTGTGATGACCATGAAAGGTGTCATTTAAATGGAAACTACCATCGACAAATGTTAAAAATGTTAAATTGTCTGGTTTTGCACTTTCATGCAAAGAGAAGTTAGTGAAGCGAACAAGTAGAGTGTGATTATCAGGGACTATGATCCTCCACGAGCACAGCTGTCCATCCGGGTATTTACCAGGAAAGCGAGGGGACTGGAAAACACCTTTCTTGTCTGTCAGAGTGTAGTTGCAACCTGTACATGTGATAAAATGAACTTAATTAAATGAATTTTTTCATCTCATAAAACCCGACTGACTATTAACTAGTATCAGATGTGAATCTTTCGATCAATTAAGAGATTTTAATGAAAAATGTTAGCACTTTTATTGGGGTAAAAGAAATTATTGTGCTATCTACTCACTAAAATATGAGCCAAATTTGCCTAAGTCTTTAAGCCCCGTTTACACTAGCGATTTTTGCGGCGATTTTTGCTGCGATTTTTTTGCGATTTTGTCCATAATAAATAATGGTAAAGAATTTAGTTGTAAAGTTTTTTTTAAGGGATACCAAGATTTTCCTAGACGAATGTCTCTTTTGAAGGATGAGACAAAAGATTTCATATTTCCGAAAATTTCCACAAAAATCGCAGCAAAAATCGCCGCAAAAACTGCCAGTGTAAACGGAGCTTTAGTCACTCGCAATGTTTGCGGAAATTGTTTTCTTACGCATGCTTTACGTATGAACAAGGAACGCCGGCAAAAAATAAATTGATTATACGGCACTTTACTGCAATTTCGTGATATTACTGTTCATTTGTCGTCCCTAGATGTGTGTCCGCGAAAGTAGCTCTCACCGTCCTAAACTGCTGTGCCAGTCCAGTTTCCCTCTGTTCTTTCCCCCACGCCTATTCATCTATTGATACTTATTTTTTTTACTGTGTATATTAATATTTATGCCTTACTTTTGTAATAGCAGTAATACATGGTGATTCCTTTGTCATTAATGTCACCGATTTCATGATATGGTACTGTTTCATACCCAAAACCGTTCTGTTTATGGCCTTTGTAGTTCCGTGTGTGGTACTTGATCCTTTCAGTTGTTGCTACCATCCATTTGACTTGTTGACAGTCACGTGACCCATAAGGCAGCAGATAAAAGGGTTTGGTTATCGGTAACGAGATTGGAATTTTTTTGTCACCACTTGTTTGACATGAAAACCACATTTTGATGCTATTTCCCCAATATCCAATGAAGTCATCAACGTATTGGGTTACGTGGTTGTTGTTATCGTCTGTATCATACAGCATATAGATAATTCCCCTTGGCACACTGTGATGATTTCCATTTTGGTGGATACAGTATCGTCCTTAAAAGAAATATTGTTATGCGCTGTCTCACAATTTAAAAGAGGGGGTGGGAATACATACTTTTTTATTTTGAAGAAATAAAAAACGCGCGCGCGTGTTAACTTGTGTTTAGTCATAACGCACGTGGGAGTTGGCAGAACACAAGAAAAGTGTTAGGAGAAGCACGACGCGTAACGGAGTACTTCTCAACGCTTCTCAAGTGTTCAACTAATCTGCAAGTGCTTTTTACAACTTCACACAGCACAGCAATCAGGTTTTATTTGTTTTATAAAATACAAATCACAATAACTATTATTTCATAAAGGCAACTGAAAGTGTGCGCGCGTGCTGTGTATTTTCATAAAGCATGCGCTCTCAACCAATCAGAACACGAGAATATTTATAACAGTTATTTCATAGAATGCATTCGTAGACATCAGCAAAGAATGTTAATTAATAATATAGTTTATATAATTGATAAGAATCGATCAGGCTAAAAATTGTTTCATTACCTTGTGGCCATTCTATCGGGGATAACCAGTTCACATAAGTTCTTTTAACGCAAAAGTACCTCAAGACGGAGTTTGGGCCAACATGTCCTTGGATATGTAAGATATCTGAACTGGTATTGTTTGGATAATTTGCTTTTGTCTCTTGTAAGACATATCCTTTGTCTGTCCATCCCATGTACATGTAGTACCAATTCCGGTAGCGCCAGTTTATCACTTTAGTGTATTTCCAATTTTTTTTGGTCCATTCTTCAGGACAGCCAGTTGTGGGTTTTAACATACCATATTTTCCACCTGGCCAGCTAGTCAAACCTATAAGTTCATTAAATGAAGAATCGAGTTGAAGTAAAAATTCATACATTAATTTCAATCTAACTTTTTTCACTAGGAATGGTTATCAAGAATAGACTAAAGTGGTTGGTGCAAGATAAGTCCAAATCATGGATCTTGGACTTCGAAAAATTAGAGCCCTGCACCCCTACATTTCCCACCCCTAGCTCCGCCTCTTTTTGAGCTAGACTAAAGTAAGGTGCGGCATTCATCAAGTATTTCAGAGGATGTGCAGGTGTTACGCACTTTTTTTAATTATTGACCTTATGACCAAAAACTCATTGAAAGGAGGAACAAAAAAACAACGCTATAGCCTTGTAGGCTTTTGTTATCGTCAACCAACAAGACAGCTATGCCGTAACGTGCAATCTAAGAATACTATCTAAATCTTTGGGATCCCCCTCATCGGCTTGTACACCTTTGAGCGCAGAGTCGTGCAAAACTGACACTTGTAATTAAGACCTCGTCCACACTATTGTGTTTTCGTTTGATGTCTTTCTTTCGATGTCTTTTGGCCTTGCGCCCACTAAAACGATCGCAAACAAATGGATGCGCAAATGATGCTTGAATGTGGATGTGTGAATGTTTATTGTGGATGGGTAAAAACACTATGAAAGCGCTAGTGTAGACGCGAATATTTTGATGCCTTTTCGTTGAGACCGAAAACGGAGAGTTTCGAAAACACATTTGGGCTGACATAACTGAGCTTAGTACTGGTGCCCGCGATAAAAGTTACGTTTGCCAAGATATATATCAGTCAATATGAGCGTAATTAGCATTTATTTCAACTCATGCTTAAGTTTGGTTTATGACTTTAATTAATTTTGCTTCTTAGAGTTCCCTACTTATTGTTATAGAAAATGAGAAACTTGAAGAAAGAAAGAATAATGAATACAAACATTTTACGCTCAAGCTTCATTTTAAGTCCGTTCCTTTTTGAAGAACCTCGGTGCTGGACTGGATCTCCCGATTCTCTTGTTCCCTTTCCGCATTGATTTTTAATAGAATATTCTAGTGCTTTTAGTGAATTAAATGTCTTACCTTCTAGGTCGACAGCTTGAAAAAGAAATAGAAGAAGAGCAAACAGCGAAGCCATTGTGTACAACGAGGCAACGATTCGTAAAATATCTAGTTTATCAAGATGTTCATATAATATCTAAATAAATTGCGGAGTTGAGGCTACGTTTTAGCGGTTTTTTGACATCATTGTGGCGTAAACGTCTTGAGACATCATTTACTATCATTTTACTTTGCTTGTGGGTAAAGTAGTGTTGTGCAAACTGACTAGGTAAAATATATGCCCATTAAGGTAAAGCATCGACTTTGATTTTTAAGAAGGCATGTCAGCAAAAATCAAACATCGGGTGGCAAGGGTCGAAAATTTGATTTTGCTAATATTTTAAACTTAGGTAGGCCTTAGTGTAAGTAAAACCACTGTGTAGTTTGTTTGGTAAAATATGGCTTAGTTTTCGAGAAAATCGAAGAAAAGAGTTTTGAACTAAATTCGCTAATTTTCGGCCGATAATTTACATCAACTTTAACAGCTTATCGCGACCAAACAAAGCAACCTAGCACTGTAATAAGACTAAATAGTAGTTAATTGGTATCTTAAGAAACAATTTGTAGAGTTTTAGTAATTTTGGTGAAATTTTTCGATTTTTACTTAATTTATTTTTGGAGCACATATAAAACTCCTCTTAAAGTGGGGTAAAAATAATCAGATATTTTTTCATGTGCGACGAAAAATTTTTACCAAAAAGACAACCTGAATTAAAGTTGAAATAATGATTTCCACGAATCATGCAAAATTTTCTTGGGGAAATTATTTTGCGCGTTGCACCACAGCCTGTAAGTTGTAAGAAACTCACGGATTTTATCTGTCGGCGAGTTCAATCAATTTACATATTGTTTACTAATATAAACGAATTCATGTTGACTTTCTAAGAAATAAAATAAATAAAAACGATTTTAAAGAAAAAATAAAAGTTCCTGGACTTATTCTGAAAGAAGTTGAAACAGTAAACTCAAACTATAAATTGAATTTGCTCAAAATTCACTCGACTAACCCAAAATATATACTCTCACCAAAATAGTATAGCGCGTCTATGGTCTGAAAATAATAGCATGATTATTTTCATCAAAATATACAAATATTCCATAGTTGATTCATGTTTGGATTTTAAGAATTCTTGCAATGATATATTTTTTACTATGATTTTGGGTTTACATAACAAGACACCCTCCAAAATAACAACAAAAGAAAGTTTTTAAAATGTCATGGTTCCGGTCGGTACCAATTAACGTTGCACGCATGAAATTGACAAGTAATTGTTGTCCAATCATGTTTATGTTTTGCAACATAATTCCTTTAGTTGGTTATTGCGTTGCTTGTGAGTACACTAAATAGAATGGAGATTTGCCGTTCATTTAAAACGATTGTTGGAGGAACCTGTGGATTCGACAGAAAAGATCGAAAGCAAGACACCACAGTTATACCTTTACAAGTATGTAAAAAAGAAATCAATGCCCATATAGATCCGCATTTCAGTTTACGGGCATCGAGAATGAGATAGATCTGATTCTTAGCCGAGCAGCCGCCATATTTACTTCGCCAGAAGATATCCGTAGTTGGACTGTTTGTCCCCTGCATCGATCCAAACTTGGGCTAGGATGGGCTAGAGGTAATAACGCCAGGTGTAGAGTACCCCCTGCACTCTCTAATCACAGTAAAATCAAGGGAAAGTGGCCAAAGTGCGATAGGGGTATCGATTAGATGAGTGCATTAACACTTGTAAGTTAGAACTAGTAGTTCACTACAGAGGTTTTCCATATTCTGTGAACTCAGACATTTCATTGGCTTGTTGTGAAATTGGTTTTTCACTGCCGCCACTCAAGAACATACAAGGTACGGACTTATTATTTCTGATTGATGGCAGCGAAAAACTAAATTTAATTGTGCAGCTCAATACCACTCTAACCACATCGAATTAATCGTATATATTTTGGGTTAGTCGAGTGAATTTTGAGCAAATTCAATTTATAGTTTGAGTTTACTGTTTCAACTTCTTTCAGAATAAGTCCAGGAACTTTTATTTTTTCTTTAAAATCGTTTTTATTTATTTTATTTCTTAGAAAGTCAACATGAATTCGTTTATATTAGTAAACAATATGTAAATTGATTGAACTCGCCGACAGATAAAATCCGTGAGTTTCTTACAACTTACAGGCTGTGGTGCAACGCGCAAAATAATTTCCCCAAGAAAATTTTGCATGATTCGTGGAAATCATTATTTCAACTTTAATTCAGGTTGTCTTTTTGGTAAAAATTTTTCGTCGCACATGAAAAAATATCTGATTATTTTTACCCCACTTTAAGAGGAGTTTTATATGTGCTCCAAAAATAAATTAAGTAAAAATCGAAAAATTTCACCAAAATTACTAAAACTCTACAAATTGTTTCTTAAGATACCAATTAACTACTATTTAGTCTTATTACAGTGCTAGGTTGCTTTGTTTGGTCGCGATAAGCTGTTAAAGTTGATGTAAATTATCGGCCGAAAATTAGCGAATTTAGTTCAAAACTCTTTTCTTCGATTTTCTCGAAAACTAAGCCATATTTTACCAAACAAACTACACAGTGGTTTTACTTACACTAAGGCCTACCTAAGTTTAAAATATTAGCAAAATCAAATTTTCGACCCTTGCCGCGGATTTGCAAAAATGTCTGATTTTTGCTGACAACCCCTCTTAAACATCTATCAATACTTGGGCTTACTGGAGTACATACACTTAAAGCGTGCAATACTTTGCACTATTTAGCACTAGTTTAATTGTATATGTGAAAATTTTTCTCGATGCTGATTGGATAAGAGTTAGTGCTGTGGCAAGGAGATACAATACAGAAAAAAAGAAACAGTGTAAATTCCAGTCTTCAAAAATGGTCCTTGTACGAGGTTTCAATGACAAACCCAAGATCGTTCCTTGGCATTTTATACCGACAGACCTCAAACCACATTGGTTGGCACAGACGTCATGCATACGGAAAAACGACTTCCATGTATTCCACGTACTTCCAGATATTTCTTATTTTTCCTTTATGACAAAGTTTGTTGTTCAAAACTCTAGGTAGTTCCTTCGGGTGGATTTTAAAACTTTGAGAACATGTTTCTTGTTATTTTAGCAGTTTTTGTGAGCAGTTGGTCCGAGAACACAGGCTTAAAATGTTTATCTAACCGCGCCACGTGGGGTCAACGTTTTTCGTTCATGTTTGTATAGTTCCTGCGGTCTTTAGTTGTGTAAATATGTGTTTTAATTCTACTTAGAAAAGGGAATTATTCTACGTAGATCTGTATCCATTTCGACAGATCTTTTAAGAGTGACGTATGGAGAAACGACTTCGGGACCCAAAACGAAAAGCGCCGGTTCTATAAAATAAATTTATTACTTTTAGTTAGGCACTTACATTTGCGACGTAAAGTTTTCAATTTTAAAAACACTTTTTAACACACTACTTTTACACTAGTTTACTACTCAGGACACACATGTGTCAGCCAAATTGTGTCTCATGAATTCAAAACACATTTCCCATATTTTGGTCCCTGAGTAATCAATTGGAATGATGAGATCAAATGTGCATTAGTAGTGAAGTAGTGTATTGCAATAGAATTACTTATTGCACATCTACATATATAAATATTTATCTTTCTAATGCAGCTAATTAGTGACAATAGAGTAGCCACATGACTCAAAAGCCCTAGAGATATGAATAACAATGAAACAGCCACCATCTTGTTTGATCTAGCAAGAGAAGCTAATGAGGAATGCTTTGTTATTGTCATCCAAGATGGCAGCAATGAAGTAACATGCACCTTTTCTATAGAATTATACTGTATTTATTGCCAAGTAAAACTAGTTTTTGTAAACTGCAAATCGTTATGGGCTTTTGAAATATCGAGCCACAGGCTGACAAAAAACATTTCACATATCAGACGTCTTGGTTGCTTGTAAAAGATAAAGATATAAGGGGGTTATTAAGCAAATTGTAAATGGTTGCCAGCGTTTCGGATTTTTATTTCAGTCCTTTATCAGGGCTACTATATCAGCACTTGTGAGGTTTCAATTGCCATTTTGGCTGACTTTAAGCAAACTATTCAGGATCAGAACCATTAAACTTGGGTTTGTTCCATTATGGAAAAATCTTTCATCAGGGTAGTGGTCATACAGGCATTAGTTTGATCAAACTAAGCAACACTGCAAAAGACAACAACAAAAACTTTTATAAATATTTCAAGGCTAAAATGAATTCATGCAACGCACTGTAATGGAAATTTGTTTCAGTTTTGCTGTAAAACTTTCATCACTTTTTGTAAAAGATTTTTTTAGCTGCGCTTGTCATTCCCTAGAGTATCGTTTCTTTGTTTAATGGTTGCGCATGACAAGACATACAAATATTCTCTAGGGAATGACAAGTGGTCTGTAATGGGAAAACATTTTACCTAAGGTGAAGAGTCTAGCTTTTTGAATGACGGTCTTGAATGAAACAGAATTGGTTACGTCCTTACGTTTTTATATCGAACGCGTGACCAAATCCTTCTTGCAACAAAGAGTTTTTTTTAGCAAGGGCTGATAATGAGCGCGAGTGTTCTGTAGAATAGAGTTCAGAACATTAGGGCGAAGCCCTCGTCGCTTTCTATCGAATGCGAGACTCTATATCCCATAGGACACGAGCGCTCATTCATTCACACCCAAGAGAACGATTATGAATGAATTTGTTTGTCACGTCGTTTGTTCCTCTCCAAAGAGATATGAATCTTTGAATAGCATTAATTCTACGGCATATTTTGTGAGCTATGGAATAACAAAATTGGAATGAGAATTAGCATAGTCATGGTGAAACATGACTGAAGAGACACAAGGGCTAAGGTTTCTGTCAAGTTTCAACTATAATTTCAGGACAGAATTGTAAGTATGCTATTCAATAATACACAAAGTCTGAAAAATGTTAACATATTATCTGTATTTATTTCGAATAATAGTTTGACTAGATGTAAGAGGGAATGTCAAAGTAAACTAGTTCAAGAAGGTAGTCCGCGTAGTATGTCCATTCATCAGTCTTCATGCCTTGTCATACGGTGTTGTCATACGCCGGTAAGAAACCTTAGCTTATCTAAAGAAGTTATACTTCAAAGAACACGAACACTTATCGTCTAAATGCTGGATATTTACAAACTGAGGTCCAGAATCAACTCAAAGAAACCACAGAAATGTCTTCAAATGTAAACATTTCGACCCTTACGTGTAAAAGAACAATGCAATTTATTTCTTGTATGAGTTATCTGAAAACGTATGAAAGCACTGATTGTTTTTTTTAATTGTCGTAAAATTGAAGTCGCTATCCTTCGAAGTAGCTGTTCCTTGGCTGTTGATTTGCAAGGCACTAAAGCCAAAGAAATAAGCTACTGGTTGGCTGTCTATATATATACTTAGGCACTAATAGGTCTACACTGTTGTGTGTCTTATCACGATATTTCAGAGATGATTTGAAAATGCTACGATTTAAAAAAAAAATCTTTGGTAAATATGAATTTGCAATTGCATTATATCAAGTGGAAAGAGCCTTACACCCCAGGGGAAATAAGAGCTCATTAATAAGTGTTCTTTAAGTTAGCATTAATATTCTCTTATAGAGAATACTATTAAGACCATGACCTACAAAATAAAACAAAAGGCCTTTTAAGTATTCTGTTTATATAGAATATTATTAAATGTCTAACTTAGAGAATACTAATTAATAAGCCCGCTTATCCCTGTGCTTCAAGACCCCTATCACTTTGTTAATGGGATATAGAGCACTGATTTACTGGGCACTGATTGGTTTAGTAGGTGTGATCATTTTCTAAGTGTAGAAAATAAACAAATATTTGCCTTCGATCCATGAAGGGTTTATTAATGTCAAACTGTTATTGATATAGTGAAAATAAGTTTAAAAACCATATGATAAACTACTGTACAGAAATATTTATAAAATGAGATTTGACATTACCTGTGAACATACATCGGATTTCGCGTGGTTACCATGGTAGCGGGACTGTTAGATTGGTACAAAGGATTATGGGTAGTTTGTTCATCTAGCGCCTGGTACATTTGGTCCCCTGATGGTCCACCATTAGAATCTGGTCCCTCTAACACATCGTAGACCACGTCAGGGACATTATTGCCCATGGGCTCGAGCTCATGGTATTCCGGTAATTCAGAGTTCATACTTGGGTCATTCGCGCCGTTCTGCCTTGAGTAGTTAGGGGCTTGATATTCGGGTTGCTTGTCACGTGATAGTGTTTCATACATTTGCCCGTTAATGTCGTCTGTACCCAGTGCTGTGTTCATGGTTGCCGTGCTTGCACGCTGGTGTAATTGGATACGTCCCGCACTATGGTAGTGGAATGAGAGATATTTTTAGTTACAGTGCTAACTTTTAAAAGCCCTCCTGATAGTTTGCTTACACTTTTCAATACTTTCATTAGTTTCTGTTAAACCTAGGAAGATCTTGCTATTGAAATTAAGTAACATTTGTAAATAAAAATGAATGAATAAAAAGTGACACTGCAATCCCACTACATTATATCGGTAATAATATTTTGCTTACTCGTCGTAGGTTGGATTCAAAGCGACGTCTTTAGGATACCTGTATAAAAAAACCATACATTATACAAAAGGATCTGCTTAGAAGAACAAAGGTACATGTGCACATGATATGTGAAATGAAAATCACTCGTGAAAACAATGTAGTTTCTTGTCGGTATACGGTGGCAGAGAAAGGCCATCAGATACCATCCAATCCTTTCAACCCGCATCTTCACCCATGCACTTTCAACCCTAAGCATTTTTAATTTACTGCTTCAAAGTTGTGATGTCACAAATACCAAGTTGCTACAATAATGTTTATAGAGAAAATGCTCAAAAAATGTTGATAATTCACCTTGTTGATGCACATTTTTCACATTTGGTTTTCTTTGACCTAACAAACAAAGTGAGAATTCGGTTAGAATATATAACTGAAAATATTATATGTCTAAGGGAAGCATATTATCTATCAATGACATAGCAAAATTGATAGATATAGTCATATTCTTGTGGTGCAAGTTACGTCATAGCCGCCATGCTGGTTGATTATACAAGCATTCCTCATTAAGCTTCTCTTGCTAGGTCAACCAAGATGGCGGTTGGTTCAATTCTTTGTTAATTATATCACAAGGGATTTTTCGGTTAGGTGGTTGCACTCCAAGAATAGACCTTTCCCGAATTCGCTTGACTGGTCACGAAACAATGGTTTCAAGTCGAGGTTGAACTTGATGAATAAAAGAATCATGTTCAGTCTCGACTTCAAACCATTGTTTCGTGGTCAGTCAAGCGAATTCGGGATAGGTCTATTTGAGTAAACGAGCACAGAGTAGAACAGTGATTGTACGTCTGAGTGAGAAACCATGCATTTTTTTATCATGGCTTTGTTTGCTCTCTCCCTCGGGAAGAAAATATAATTTCAAAAAAAAAAAATAATAATAATAATAATAATAATAATAATAATAATAATACATATACTGAAGCATACCTCCATCGGTAGAGAACTATAATAACTATGGCAATGACGACGATCAGACATATCAGCGGTATCACTATCAAAATCGTTGTGTCTGCACCATCGCATTCACTCACACGAGATTTCTTAAAATTGTCATTGGTGCTATTACTTGTCTTGTTTTTAGTTTCTGATGTAATGGGTATTATTGTTGTTGTTTGGCCATTAGTTCTTGTTGTAGATTGTGGGGATGGTGTTGTTTCTGGGGGGACTGAAATCAAATGTTGAAGTAATAAGATAATGCGCAAAATATTATGAAAAAAGTTAACATTGCAGGCTAGTCTATGCCTCACTTTCTTTGCAATTCAATCTACTTACCGGGTGATTTGAATACAGTGTACTCTGCCCTGAATCCAGTGCTGTGTCCCTCTTCATTTGTAAGAAACTCAAAAAGTACGTCATTAGTCTCCGTAATGGTGAATGGTTGATTGTGATGACCATGGAAGGTGTCATTTAAGTGAAAACTACCATCGACAAATGTCAAAAATGTTAAATTGTCTTTTTTTGCACTTTCATACAAGGAGAAGTTAGTGAAATAAACATGTAGAATGCGATTATCAGGTACCATGATCCTCCACGAGCACAGCTGTCCATCCGGGTATTTACCAGGGAAGCCAGAGGACTGGAAAACACCCCTGGTGTCATTCAGTGTGTAGTTGCAACCTGCAATTTTAAAGGTTGGCATAATAAGCTAAATATAATTAGAATAATGATAACCAAGTATGCTTTTGACCATTCATCTAGGCAGACTTATTCCATAGTACTCGTCTCCAGTTCGATAAATCAGTACTTGATAAACGTAAAACGTTGTGTTAAAATTTTTGTGTGAATGTGTGAACATGCAGAATCAATAACAATTTCAAGAGTTGATGAAAAAACTGGGTCGAGCTGTCATTGCAATGCATCTGGGGTTGTTTTAGGGGACGGAATAGACGCCATCTTGCTGGTAGATTGTCCCCCTAAACAGTCCCACAATGCACCGCCATGCCAACTCGACCCAGTTTTGTCCCTCAATCTTAGAATGGCTTATAATAGCCTTTGCAGACTTTGTTTATTTTCCTTTTTTTTCTTTTCTTTGAGTCTTTTTCTCGGCAATTTAAAACTCGTTATTAAAGATTCTCAAACCTCATCTTGCCTGAGTTTAGAAAACTAGTACCATGAAGTCTTCCAAGCTGAACTTACTTTCATAATAGCAATAGTACATTGTGATTCCTTTGTTGCTTTTTTTTACCAAGTTCATGATAAGGCACTCCCCCGTACTTATGAGATTTCCCTTTATAGTTCCGTGTGTGGTACTTGATCCATTCAGTTGTTGCTACCATCCATTTGACTTGTTGACAGTCACGTGACCCATAAGGCAGCAGATAAAATGGTTTGGTTATCGGTAACGAGATTGGAATCTTTTTGTTACCCCTTATTTGACAGTAAAAATTAAAGTCTGTACTTTTCGAGTATGTTTTAACTGTGAGAATGCTATTACTACTACCACTATTATTTTCGTCGTACATTCGAATCCATCCCCGCTGCATTCCAGCCAGCCAGTTACCAAACCTTCTATAGATGCAATACTGTCCTTTAGAAGAAGAAGAAATAAACAATTCAAGTTAAACAGCAGCTCTAATATAGCTCCATACAGCTATTTCAAAAAAGGTTTGAGGGGCGAACGGCGAATTGCAATCAGTGATTGACGATTGCACGACCGATAGCAACTGTAGTCATACTATCAAGGAAACTTGGAATCGAATACCAACCGCATCAACTCGAGATCTAAGGCCTTCGCTGAATGGTGCAGGCATTGTTTAGGCATTTAAGAAATTATCATAAAGAAATTGCCGGTAAGTCTAAAAAGAGAAAAAAAGAAAGTATATACCTTTTGGCCAAGTGACTGAATCAGTTGCTTCATCGGTTGTTTTAATGCAAAAGTACATTACTGGGAAGAACAAATCCGTCCATATGCAGTATCGTTGATCTCTCGTTACTTGGATCATAATTCTCCGTATCTTGAAAAATCCAGCCCTTGTCAGACCATCCTGTAGGACACCCTGAGATAGGTTTGAGCAGTCCGTAAAGTCCTTTGGGCCATGTTGTCACGGTCAAGGCTGTATAATAGAACAGAAAAATACAACTAACGATTCTGTTTTTAGTTTTATATGTACTAAAAGAATAATGCATATGAATAGAATAATCGAGAGAAGAACGTTGAAAATTCTCGTGTACGTAAAACCAATTGAAGAAACATTCAGAAGTGGCCAAAGAAAAGCTTAGGCCGTGAGGTTTTCTTTTGTGCCAAGCATCCTCCTCGCGGACCCGAAGAAACCACCACAGCTGGAAATCAAGCCTAAGAAATGCTGTTTTAATATTTCATTTTAACAGCCGGCATCACATGCAGAGCTATGTACCTTGTAGAGGTTGCGTTCAGCAAGTCTAAGGCTATGTTCACACTACGGGATAGCTTTTTAAAACGGCACATGGTATTCCCGGTCCCAATGTGAGCAGGCGTGAAATGGAGCATGAGCCAGCATTTTGGATTTTAATACTAGTAGTTACCACTCCTTCTCTTACTCAAACCTCTTAATCCGGCTACGTACCGGATCGTGCTGTTCATACTGCACTTTAATCGGCACAAAAACCTATCCGATACAATATGTATCACTTTTGAAACAGGAGCGGGGCAACATCTATTCAATACAAAAATCACTCCAAAAACAAGAGTTCCATGTGTGAACACAAGGCCTGCCCGGTATACTTTTTGAGCCGAAACGATTGCTATCCGGTATACCCGGGGGGTATAGTGTGCACATAGCCTAAAGGATGACAGTTATTTCGATATCCATTGATGGACTACACTGATTAATCCCGCATGGTTACACAGTCAATTCCCAACTTCTTATATATAGGCTTGGTTCAAATTTTAAAGCAACTGTTTATCGCGTAAATCCTGTGAAAAGTGCAGTACTCAAGTTTGATGTTACCTTATTAATATCAAAAATCCTCTTAAAAATACAAGGATTTCAGCTTTCAGGCTCACTTAAGCTTGATCGGTCGATCTCTAGTCGACCTCTAGTCTAAATTTACACCATATATTTTAAAAGTAATCTAGTGAATTTTAAGGGATTACAATATTATTTTTGCTAGTGAAAGCAACGAATCTGCTACAGTCTGCTGAAGTCGGAATTCAAGATCTTCAAGCACTTCACTTTCTATAGCGGAAATAGAAATCAAGTTGCATAAAGCTGCTGTTTCGATTTGAGAAGAAAAGCTTTCTCATCCAGATTGTGTTTCCTTGCTGCTTAGTGTGCATAGTATACTTACCTGTATTACCAACTACTTGAAGAAGCAGTGTTAAAATCAAATGCCAAGACATTGTATGTAAACTGAAGTAAGACGGTCTTCAGTGCAGATCAGTTATTTAAAGCCTTGTCAGTGTTTTGTGACGTATTGTTACGGGGTCAGCGTACGAGGCACTTGTCGGGGGTAGAGTGCGGTGAGACAGACAAAATAGGGGCACTACTTCTCAATCTTTATTTCAAAACTGAAATCTTTTTATTGGAAAAAATTATATCTGTTAGAGGTAAACACTATTCGATTTTGTAATAAGAAGTTGATCAGGTTAGGCTCAGTTGACGTACTTTTGAGCCTCCCTCTCCCTAGGAATATAATTTATGCCGTTAACCAACCATGGAACCCGGCCATGGAAGAACAATGTATTATTATTGCACGTTCGTACCACGAAAACAAAGAAAATATCCAAGAAGACATGCATGAGTAATACGCTGTAACACGCTGCTTAGAATAAGTAGCGTATAACAGAAAATGAAAGCAGAAGCTGGTTATCGCTATTCCGATTTGTTTTGCAATTACAAATGAGTCATCTTTTGACACCCTTTATCTCATTCAAAAATTACTTGCGAAACTGTTCAAAAAATTATTTCCTAAAGTATCGGTCAACAATATCGATAGTAACAAACATGACACATCATGTTCCTCATTCCTAAACACAATATGAACGTCATGCAAGATTTTTTTTTAAACCGGCCCTGCTTGTAAACAAGATTTCAGTACTGAATCATACAACCAGATATGAATCAATATATTGCAAGTAAATGAAAAGCTAATTTATTGTGAAATCTGTGGAATCGCAATAAAGTGATGTAGCCGAATCAGATATTCCGGAATGCAAATTTGAATGCCTTTGAATCACAATTAGAATATTTGTCTCCAACTTGCGTAAACTGCTAGAGTGAGCTTGGCGTCAGGGTGAAAAGATCATAAAAGACTGAATCGATTGTGTCATATCCTTTCTTGAACTGAATCATAACAGAACTGAATGACGAATGAAGCTATCGTTTTAGCAGTTTCTTTCTTTTAATCTATGATATTTTTCTTAGGTATTGATGCTTGAGGCTCTACGTCAGTCATCATAAAGCACCGGAAACTAGGAGGAGAGGAAGTTTTAATCAGTAAGTTGGGGGGGAGGGGGAAGGGGTTGAATGCATTGTATGCTGAGATTTTAGTGTACCGTTCCCTGACCCTCCCCTCTCCTCCAACTCATAAAATGTCCATTAAAACTCGGTCAGAATAGCAATCTGAAATAATATATTTGCACATGACCTATATCATATATACAATTGCAAGTATTACAATAATCATATGGCTTTTCGCTTTTTTTGTTTTAAACAACTGATAATTATGAAGGATTGAACGAAGTCTTTATAGACCAAAATATGTTGGTGTATTTTTAGTTGAAAATCAGCCCTCAACATGTTCTTTTGATGAGAATAATGATAAGAATTAATCATAAAAATATGCATTGCATGGATCGATTGACAATTCACAATTAGTAAACGCAAAAATGGGCCGGATAAACTCTATATCCACTTTGATTGTCCTTGCTCCCTTTGCTCTCAGGTGAAACTAAACAAGATAGAAAAAAACTGTTATCAAAATGATCATACGTTTATATCACGATAATATGATACTTCCGGTTAGAAAAAGCCTTGATATAATGCTTGATAACCAATGGAGATGTATCAGAGTTACACTCTATTGCCTTCGTTTCAAGTCGAGGCAGTTGGGTCATTACAATAAATGTATAGAAACTGACCCAAATGCATGCAACACGAATACACCAGTTGCGCATTCGTTGGCATACCGCTGATTTTGAGGCCGGGCCACAGATTCATTTGCACGGGCTTAGCCATTAAAAGTCCGTGTGATTTCAAAACATTGATATTGTTCAAGTTGCACATCCTTTACTTTTCAGTTGACTTTTGCAAATGATTTGCGAGGCTAAGCCTGCGGAGATGAGTCTAGTCATAAAAAACATTGGTATTTAATGAATGAGAAAAGAGACCTTTGTTTGAAGGCAACAGAGTGTAACTCTAATGTCTGCTGTTGTTCCGAATCATTACCCAAGTCACGTGACACGATCATGATTACCTGTCATACAAGTGATTTTGCGTTACCATGGTACCTGGGGCCGTATACTGGTAAAAAGGTTCATGGGTAGTGTTTTCATCTACCGCCTGGTACACTTGATCACCTGATGGTCCATCGTTAGGATCTGGTCCCTCTAACACACCGTACACCACGTCAGGGACCTTATGGTCCACGGGCTCCAGCTCATGATATGTTGGGCGCCCAAAGTCCGTACTCGGGTCGTCCATTTCTTTACGACCGTCACATCCGGGTTTCTGGTCACGTGACAGACTCTGGTACATCTGACAATCACTATGGTATTCGTCGTTTGTTGTTGTCTTTTGATCATGTGATAGCGTTTGGTACATTTGTCCGCCATTGAAGTCCATGGTCGTGTTGATTGTTGTTATGCTTCCTCGTTCGGTCAGTAAAATATCTCCTCTAACAAAACACATAAAACACTGGTTTGAAAATGGTTATAATATAGACTACTCTTGTCGTAAGAATTTCAATCCCTTATGAACAATAGACCCTTTTCGAATTCCAATTACCGCTGTGTTTCCTGATTACAGACTCATTTTAACAGGGTTAGCCTCGAGTTTGTGCAGAATATTCACGTGTTCTAGTCAAGGTCCGTCAAGTTTCAAAGTGTTTGTATTGTTGAAGTTGTGTGCATTCTTTCCTTTACCGTTGGTATTTGTGAATATTTAAACACTGATACGAGGCTAACCCTGTGCAAATGAGTCTGTAATCAAGGAACACAGCGGTAATTTGGAATTCGAAACTGGTCTATTCTGTTGTCTTGTTCTCCTTTGAACTGTATTGGGAATATGTTGCAACGGGTCTGGTACGAATATGAGATGACACTATTAAATAATAATAAATCATTTCCTAGTGATAATAGACTTACTGATCATAGATTGGATTCGCTGCTATTTTGTCTTCTATCCTGATGATAAAAAAGGGTTTTCAAAACATTTTAAGAACTAGAATAGCAGACGGATGAGAAACCTAATTTTATTGTTTTACCTTTCTTCTTTCTTTTCGCCCTTTGATCGTGCTAATCTATGATTATTGTTTTTTTAAAGAAACGAAATGAAAAAGAAGAAAAAAGAACATTAGAATCGTTAATACACACCTATTCTACACATAGAGCCAAGCACAGAGTTGTACCAAGATATATGGAGAAGTTTTAGTATGACTGCGAAAAGCTCAAGGCACGAACACGGTCGTGACACGGCAAGGCAGACGCCAGCCCAATCAGCTGTGAGAATTTAATCTCCACCCAATCAAAAACAGGCACGAACACGGGATGGACACGGTCACGCCAATGTCACGGCACTGCCAGACCAATCACATTGCGCGAGATAAAAATCCCCCAATCAAAGTTCTAGAAAACATGAGGGTCGAGGCAAGGCTCGCATGCGGCACCGATTTCTTTACAGCCATACGAAAACTGGTCTATAATATCGGAGTAAAATTTACGAGACACGATTTTTGGCTTATTCGCTGTCTGGGCTCTCCTTTCAATGCCAGCATGACGCGATAAAAATCAAACCAGAACAGAATAAATGAGTGTAATAATGATCGATGACTTTTATAACTGACAGCATTGGCTTAACTAACCTATATCGGTACACAACAATGATGATCACGATGACGACGAACACCACACAAGCCAGTGGTATCACTATGACAACAATCGTGCCAACCCCTTTACACTGAGCTTCAAGGGCAAATGCAGTACGATTCCTAGACATGGTGGATTCGGTTGTTATTTCTGATATGTGTTCTGTTGGTATGGGTGTGTTAGTATTAGTGGTAGGTGAATTAGATGCTTCTGGTGTTGAAGAAGGTGGTTCCAGTGTTGTTTCTGGAAAGGAAAAGAGCATTTTGTTCGTATAGGCTGTATTTTTTTTTAGCAAATAGTCCAAATGCATTTCTAATCAAATCTATCAACAATTTTGATACCGAAACCAAGATACCAGTACATACAGGCCGACTTCACTTAAAAGTCCGTGGGATTTCAAAATAGGGACTTTAAGATGGACGGCGACGTCAACCAAAAGTGTAAATAATTTCTAATTGGGGTTCTGGTCATTGAAGATTATCAGATTTATCAGTAAAGTCAACTCATTCACAGGGAAGACAAAATTGGAAGGCGCGAAACCCCAAAGTAAAGTTGTTTACACTTCCGGTAGACGTCGCCGTCGCAGATTTTGCAAACCTTAAAGTCCCTGCACCAACATTCTTTACATTACAGTTGACTTTTGCAAATGATTTGCTCTTGAGCGAGGCTAAGCCAGTGCAGATGAGTCTTTAGTCATAAAACACTGCGGTATTTACCGAATGAGAAAAGGGATCTACTTACCACCTGGTATGAATACAGTATACTCTGCTCTGAATCCTAAAGTGTGGCCTTCTTCGTTTGAAACAAATTTGAATAATAAGTCAGAGGTTTCCGTAAGAGTGAAGGGCTGTATAAATCCATGTAGAGTTTCTTTTAGTTGGAATGAGCTGTTGATAGATTTGTACCATTCTAAAACATCTTGTGTGTCGTTTTCATCCAAAGAGAAGTGAGTGAAGTGAACACGTACGGTGTGATTATCGGGGACCATGATCCTCCACGAGCACAGCTGTCCATCCGGGTATTTACCAGGGAAGCCAGGGGACTGGAAAACACCTTTCTTGTCTGTCAGAGTGTAGTTGCAACCTGTAAAGGTTGGTATAATAAGCTAAATACTTCGAATAATGACTATCCAAGTATACCTTTGATCATTCATCTATTTAGACTTATTCCATACAACTCGTCTTCAGTTCGATCAATCCGTCAATTAATTTCAGCAACCTGTAGCTAATAGCATATATGCCATTCAGCTGAATCGTAGCAAACAAAGGGGCCGATTCAGGGGTGGTAAAAGGGGTGACAATTCACCCCCCTTTTGCTCGAATTTCTCAGTATATCGTTAGTAACAGTCACCCCTCCTTTTCCTCTAATTCCTGGTAAACCCTTTGTAGTAGTCACCGTGGTCTTAGTTTAGTTTAGTTTCGTTCAGTTGTCACAATATAAACATATACATTTTATAAAACTTGAGACATACAAATTTTGTGACTGACGAAGAAAACAGAACTTTCGTCCCAATTGATATTCCCTCTCCATACAATTTACATACAGTACAAACATGATTAACATTAAAATTGACGAGGAAAAAACGATAATAAAAAGAAAAACATATCAAAATTTATCAAAATTCAATTTTAAAAAATTTTAATTTGGTAAGTAATGTTGCATTTTGGAAGCAAAATGGGTGGTCACATAGGAACGGCAATTTAAGTGACGTCAAAACCGTGAACTTACTTTGATAGTAGCAGTAATACATAGTGATTCCCTTGATTGATGTCACCAACTTCGTGATATGGTGCTATTTTAGATACTTCATGACTATCATTATAGTCACGTGTGTGGTACTTGATCCATTCAGTTATTGCTACCATCCATTTGACTTGTTGACAGTCACGTGACCCATAAGGCAGCAGATAAAATGGTTTGGTTATCGGTAACGAGATTGGGACGGTAGTGTTTCCGTTGATCATGCATTGGAAGTACAGTACGAGATGACTATATTTTGAACTCAGCGAGAACTTTATCCAGTCTTTAAAACTAACGTATTTTGCTGTGTCTTTGTTGGAAGTTGTTTCATGTTTCATTTTGATATAACCAGCTCTTAATCCAGTCAAATTGCTTTCATTTCTTTTTCTGTATATACAATACCTTCCTAAAAAGCAAAATGGAATTTTGGTTTTTCTATATATATATATATACACACACACACCAAATCTCAAAAGTTTTGACATTTATCGGATATATACAAATATATAATATCACCATTCTTTTTCTTGCCTCGATTATTTAATACCGTTTCTCATTATTCAAGACAATACAAAAGAAATATGGGGATATATATATTTATATATATTTATATATATCCGAGTAAATGTCAGAATTTTTGAGATTTGGTGTATATATTTTTCTTTTTCTTTTTCTTTTTCTAGTGACAACAGAAAAGCACTTCACAGAAGGATAAAAATTAAAGAAACAGACCACAGCATAACAGTCATGAGAAGGCAGAGCAAGGTAGTGCAGGGCAGAGAAGCTCGCAAGGTATGACATAGGAAAATAATAAAGCTAAAATGACAGCAAAACCGCGCTGACCGTAAAAATGCAGAGATAAATCACAGCAATTTGCATCCCATTTGATGCACCACGACACCACAGCAATGTTGCGCAAGGTTATGCCTCTTTAATCATCGTAGTTTAATTCATTTTGAAAACATCTTTACTTCGAAATCACTACCTTGTGGCCAGTTAGGTCCTTGACTAGTATCTGTCTTAACACAAAAAGATCGAATGACATAGCTTGGGGAAACGTATCCATCAATGTGTAGGATCTCAGATCTGTTGTTGCTTGGACTGGTGTCTTCTGTATCCTGGAGAAGCCATCCTTTGCCTTTCCATCCATCAGGACAGCCAGTAGTGGGCTTGAGAAGAGCGTATCTTCCTCTTGGCCAGACTGAATAGATGAGAAATGATGATGATACCAGATGGATGGATGGGATGGATGGGATGGATGGGATGGATGGGATGGATGGGATGGATGGGATGGATGGGATGGATGGGATGGATGGGATGGATGGGATGGATGGGTGGGATTGATTGGGATCACACATGGATGAATAAATTACAATAATATTAATATTAATATTAATAAAACTATCCATTACCAGCCAGCCTTTTTTACAATATAAAAAAATTGGACAAATGTCGTAAAAGCGTAAATGCTTTCTACCCAAAGAAAATAATAATAAATCAACGCAAAAGTCTTAACCTATCAATTTATAAAGAAAAAGGTAAGACTATAAACCTTACTTAATTTTATAAATATTCACTGATAGTTCTTTGCAAACAGTATTAAATGACGTTAAATCCTAAGATCTTTTGATTGTTTGACTTGAACATGCTTTGACCCAGCAATGTCAAGAGCTTTGAATGACAGCACTTTCGATCATACAAATAAACCATGCATGCTGACATCGACTACTAGACTGCAAACAATATATCCGTGAAATATTAGTAATACTAACTAACACTATTTTTTGCTAGTTCTATTGTTTTCTTTTGCTTAACTAGCACTATTTTGAACAATTTAGTAATTAGTGTTTCACGGATATATTCATTGCACGCTAAGGTAAGGAAACTCGACCGCAATAGTATTTTATCACCAGTGAAGAACAAGATATATATCTAAAAGTATACGTTATTTTCTATCGAATAAAATATTATATTTGAATACAGTTTTTTGTTTAGCAGTAAATGGCCTCAATCTTGCTCAGTACGGAAATGAACACGCTAAGGGCTAAATATATTGGTCTTGATTACCATTGAAATGTAAGGTCATTGTGACGATCAAGTATTCACTACCTATTATAAGTCACGATGTTAACTTACCCGTCGTACCAGCCACGGTTTGCAAGACTAGAGCTGTTAAGAGTGAGCACCAAAGATAAAACATGCCAACACACGAAGAAAGAACCCACTAAGTCGATCAGTTATAGAGTATTCTGTAATAACAATCCCCTCGCTTGACATTTGATTTGTAATGTGATGACGAAGTAGATGCTAGCACAAGCATCACGTGGGGGGAGGGGTGCGAATGGCCCAAGTATTAAATTCATTTTTGGTGCAGAATATAGAAGAAAATATGTGAGTACACATTATGCTCAGTATCTTTTTAAGTAGACTGCAAAGAAGGGCGAATAAATTTGCCATTGAACCCATTAAAATGGGGAAAAGGAAGGGGAAAAAATATAGTATAATTTATGCTGAGAAAACGAAAGAGGAAATATAATAATTTCAGTTTACGGACTGGGGCAATTTTTTTGGAAAACAAGTCATGCATCATCAGGTCTATTGACGCTTGCACCTCATCCTAATCACTTTACGAAACTTGTCAACATACATTCTTTAATGTTTCAGCATTATCGATATCGGTTTTTATGAAACAAACTTTATCTGCTGTCTATTCACTCATTCTATTACCAAGGATCAAGACTGCAAATCTTTTATTATTTCTTAAAAATCAATAAATAAGAAATATATAATCATTCTGGGTACGAAAATTTATTTCATTTTGAAACTAAGATGTAAAGCGAAAGTGACGTAAAGAATACTGATGGCCTTGGAAGTGCAATCTCGCGAGTTTCAATTTTTAAATATCCCAAGCATCCTACTAATTGGAAGAGCCTATTTAGATAAATGATGGTTCAACCAACTATAGACAGTCAGGTTATGTAGTGTATGTTTTGTTTACCAATATTCGTTTACCCAAACGACTTCTGGGTAATCAACCAATGAGATATGAATAGAACTAAGACCGATGACGCTCCGTCAAAGATTTCTAGTATTTTAAAAAGATTTTTTCTTCTCAAATTCTACGCGCTGTACATATCTAAAAACACTTGAAATAGTTCAAGAAAGGAATTAATATTTCCAATAACATTGGATTTTGTTTTCTGTCAAAGATTTCTAGTATTTTAACAAGCCTAAACCTGTTCAAAAACGCATATTTTCTGGGTGCGATTATATCGCGTATAAGACACGGCGGCCATGTTGGTTGAGATAACACAGAAGAAATCATTTTTTACAATTCTTTTGTTCAACTCAACCAAGATGGCGGCTATAACATAATCATGGTGCAAACGAAGCATTGGATTCATCCTATCAATTATGGCAGAATATTTCGAGATGGTAGGCAAGTCCAATATCGAAGTCCTTTTATTTATTTCCTCCCTCTGTGCTCTCTTTTCACTTTTCTCATTGATAAAATCGAGCAGTATGCGATAGATACAAAAATACGTTAAAGTATAAATTGATATCTTAATAAATTGATATCTTCATAAATTTATGAAGCAGCATATTGTAGCGACTGACGTACCCCTCCCCTAGTGGGGGATAAAATGTAACTTAGAGCACGAGGCTAGTGTGTGTGCGAGTGAGTCGACTGGTTTTGTGTATGTTGAGTATGATAAGAGAATGAAAGGGAAAGGCACAACGTTACAATATCAACGGTAATTATTTTTCAAATAGTTTCTGATTTTCAATACTAAACACTCGCAAGTCGTAATAGACCTCTTCGGCTTGGGGTAATGTTTTCCCATTTCAGACCACGTGTCATAATTGAATAACATTCTTTGTTTGAGTTGTATCCATATTCATTTGTCTTCTCGTGTGCAACCGAGCCCCTTAAACAAAGAAACGATACTCTAGGGAATGACATGTGGTCTGAAATGGGAAAACATTACGTCAGAACCGAAGAGGTCTATTTCCGGCAGCTGTTCCTACGTGACTATTGTATTGCGTGACATAATGACATTACTTATTCCTTCTTATTCAATATTTGCATTTTGTCCTTCAATTTTCACGAAAACATCAGTCGCTTCTCCCAAAAAATATTCAATACACGTAGTAGCTTATCCTCGAAAAATATGAGAGAAATCAAGAATAGGGTGAGTTTATTTCTTATCAGTATATATGTCCTAGCTGTCTGTTTAGGAGGGGGAAAAAGATTTTTTTAAACAAATCGCTTTTCAGTAAAAACCTGTCAAGACCGAAGAGTGAACTTTCTTCGTCTTCTTCTTCTTACATCACCGTTTTATTTGTTTTTTGATGCATTGTTTTTAAAAACTAAGCAGTTTTTTACTACTTTTAAAAGATACCGGACTTGGACTCTTAGGATTCGAGAAAATAGATTTCATTCCCATTAGATTTGTGATTTTTGAATCATTCACTAAGGGGAAAAAACTCCCACTTTAATGGAATATTAATGTAAAGGCGAATGTCCTAACTTTTAATGTTTCATTCCATTTTAGAGTGACTTCGATGGATTTCTTAAACAACAGGAGCATGGTAGACTCATTGTCATTGAGTTCTTTGCCGACTGGTGTGGACCCTGTCGACAAATCGCTTCACAATTCAAAGTAAGTCACTGTTTTTGAATCTTATGCTTACAGTAAATCTACCTAGTCGCATCAAAAAGGCAACAGACGATAGATGATAATGGCAAAGATAATAGTAAACGACTATAGAAGTTTGAGATGAATTTAATCATTAATTTGCTATTGAGCAAGAGGAAAAAAGAGAAAGTTTAATGGATATGCGAAAAAAGAAACACAAAGACTATAAATAGTGAGGGTTGATTTAGTGGAAAATAGAATATTTCCTAAGGCTTAACGGAAATATTTTTATGTTTTATTACGGAAAGGTCGACAGATTAGGTTTCAAAAAAACATTAATGTTGTTAACTCGAAGAGGAAAACATAATTGCCTATGCATTTATAATTTTTTAACGAGATCGCATAATTTATTCTCGTACCGACAATATTTGCGCAAACATGGTTTTAAACGTCATTTTTTTCTTTTATTAAATTTTCATTAATTTTACTCTCTATGATTTTAATATCATCTCGAGTTTCTCTTATCTTTTATTTATGGCTCTGTTCTGTCATTGTAACAATCTAATATTTAATAATGCTTTTACTTATCCCCCCCCCCCAACCCCCACAAAAACATTTATATTTATTTATTTATTTATTTATTACACTAATTTACAAAATAAAGGCTATTTTAAAAAGGTAGGTAAGAAAGGTAGAATGAAACTATCTTTCATTCAGCTGTACGTACAAAACCAAAGAAATAAAATTTACTGTATTGGAGAAAATAATAATAATAAATGATTGAAAAAATGCAATAAAAAAGGGAGAGTTTCCTAACAATGGAGTCTACACGAGAAAAAGGAAATGACATTAAGGAAAAGCACAACGAAACAATAAACTTTAACATTAAGTGAAATTTTTAATTAAGAAAAGAGAATCCTCGATAGGAAACGTTCGCTTGATGAAGGAATGTTAATAAAGTGTTGACCAAGATAATCATCACCGCTATCTTTGGAACGCGAACCCTCATAAAAGAATATTGTAATCGTACTGTGGCAATATATATATATATATATACTAATTAGGTTTGTTTGACGGCAGCGAAAAACCAAATTTCAGCATACAGCTCGCAGCAAGAGTTCGCATGTTTATGTTAAAATTTCAGTAAAGTGTATTTGATTGCTGACTTATTTATTTTACTTATTTTGCTTACTGCTAACTTACTTTTTTGTATGTGACAACATAGAAAATAGTTGAAGAATTTTGTGATGTTACGTTTGCTAAGGTGGATGTCGATGAAAATGAGGTGAGTATCAAGTATAAACCGTAAACAGCTATTAAAAAACTATTAATGATGGTTTGTTCCATGTTGTATGTTGCATGTTGCTTGTTGCATGTTGCATGTTGCATGTTAAGTTGCATGTTGCGTGTTGCGTGTTGCGTGTTGCGTGTTGCGTGTTGCGTGTTGCATGTTGCATGTTGCATGTTGCATACCAAGCTTGAAATGTAAGATATTCATATGTAAATAATTCCAGCACCGAAGAAGAAATGCCGGAAAACATGCATACAAAGTTTGGGAAAATTCGATAATTTTTATGACTTTTCGCTGATATTGCATCAGTATTTTGGGAATCCATACAAATATTTGCGTTAATTTTCAGGACATTGCTGAAGACGAAAAGATTCTAGCGATGCCGACTTTTGTGCTCTACAAGAATGGGAAAATGGTAAGCAAAAAAAAGAAAAAAAAGAAAAAAAAAGAAAAGAAAAGTTTTCTAAAAAGGAATACAACAACAACAACAACAACAACAACAAAAACACACAACAACAATAATGGGCATTACCATTATTGTTTTACCCTTTTACCCATTTAACACCACCTGTTATTCCCTAGAGTTGTATCAAGACGAATGAGGTCTATATCGGGTGCCTATATCTTCCTTTTAAACTAGCATTCAGCATCTGATTAAGTAACGTTTTTTTTTTCTCAGGTTGAAACTGTTGTTGGTGCCAACGACAATAAACTGCGAGAAGCGATCATCCAGCAAAAGTAACGAACAACAATATAACTAGATATGAACATAGAGTAAATATTATTCAACGATAGTAAAAGGACATACAACGTTAACGACATTTTCTTCAGCCAACTCGATATGAATTTCAACCTACTTGTAATTTAATCTTTTTTTTTTTAAATATTGTAAATATTGTGCAACGATAGTGGAACGACATACAACGTTAACGACAGTTTCTTTTGTCTACTCGTCATAACTTTAAACCTACTTGTTTAATTTTTTTTTTTTTTGATATTGTAAAAACTTCTCATCGTGATTAAAGTAAACCATGGTTCCCTTGTATTCTTATCTTGATTATTGGGTAATGAAAATAAAGCCATATAACCATGGTTAAATGGCACCATTGTCTCGGTCATTGCGGAACGAAACATTAAGTCTCAACTCACAAGTGTGTTTCTCACACCATTTTTTAAATTATATATGCATTATTCATGAAATATCGAAAATGGGTCGTTTTTGGTCAAAAAGCATATACTATAGCCATGGTTTTCATCGAATTTGGGTGATTTTCACAACTTTTTTAAAATTATGCATTATTCATGAAATATTGAAAATGGGTCGTTTTTGGTCAAAAAGCATGGACTATAGCCCATGGTTCTGATCGATATTGTGTGATTTTCACACCTTTTTTAAAATTATGGATTATTCATGAAATATTAAAAATGTGTCGTTTTTGGCCAAAAAGCATGGACTATAGCCCATGGTTTTGATCGATTTTGGTTGATTTTCACACCTTTTTTAAAATTATGCATTATTCATGAAATATTAAAAATAGGTCGTTTTTTGTCAAAAAGCATGGACTATACCCCATGGTTTTGATCGATTTTGGGTGATTTTCACACCTTTTTTAAAATTATGCATTATTCATGAAATATTGAAAATGGGTCGTTTTTGGTCAAAAAGCATGGATTATAGCCCATGGTTTTGGTCGATTTTGGACCATTTTTACACCTTTTGAAAAAATATCAATTATTTATGGCAATTGAAAAATAGGTGTTTTTGTTCAAAAAGCATGGACTATAGCCCATGGTTTTGATGGATTTTGGGTGATTTTCACACCTTTTTTAAAATTATGCATTATTCATGAAATATTAAAAATGGGTCGTTTTTGGCCATAAAGCATGGACTATAGCCCATGGTTTTGATGGATTTTGGTTGATTTTCACACCTTTTTTAAAATTATGCATTATTCATGAAATATTAAAAATAGGTCGTTTTTTGTCAAAAAGCATGGACTATACCCCATGGTTTTGATCGATATTGGGTGATTTTCACACCTTTTTTAAAATTATGCATTATTCATGAAATATTGAAAATGGGTCGTTTTTGGTCAAAAAGCATGGATTATACCCATGGTTTTGGTCGATTTTGGACCATTTTCACACCTTTTGAAAAAATATCAATTATTTATGACACTTGAAAAATGGGTGTTTTTGGCCAAAAAGCATGGAAAAATGGGTGTTTTTGGCCAAAAAGCATGGACTATAGCCCATGGTTTTGATGGATTTTGGACCATTTTTACACCTTTTGAAAAAATATCAATTATTTATGACACTTGAAAAATGGGTGTTTTTGGCCAAAAAGCATGGACTATAGCCCATGGTTTTGATCGATATTGGGTGATTTTCACACTTTTTGAAAAAATATCTATTATTTATGACACTTGAAAAATGGGTGTTTTTGGCCAAAAAGCATGGACTATAGCCCATGGTTTTGATCGATATTGGGTGATTTTCACACTTTTTGAAAAAATATCTATTATTTATGACACTTGAAAAATGGGTGTTTTTGGCCAAAAAGCATGGACTATAGCCCATGGTTTTGATGGATTTTGGACCATTTTTACACCTTTTGAAAAAATATCAATTATTTATGACACTTGAAAAATGGGTGTTTTTGGCCAAAAAACATGGACTATAGCCCATGGTTTTGATCGATTTTGGGTCATTTTCACACCTTTTGAAAAAATATCAATTATTTATGACAATTGAAAAATAGGTGTTTTTGGCCAAAAAGCATGGACTATAGCCCATGGTTTTGATCGATATTGGGTGATTTTCACACCTTTTAGAAAATTATGCATTATTCATGAAATATTGAAAATGGGTTGTTTTTGTTCAAAAAGCGTGGACTATAGCCCATGGTTTTGATGGATTTAGGACCATTTTTACACCACTAGAAAAAATATCCGTTATTTATGACACTTGAAAAATAGGTGTTTTTGTTCAAAAAGCATGGACTATAGCCCATGGTTTTGATCGATATTGGGTGATTTTCACACCTTTATTAAAATTTTGCATTATTCATGAAATATTGAAAATGGGTCGTTTTTGGTCAAAGAGCATGGACTATAGCCCATGGTTTTGGTCGATTTTGGGTCATTTTCACACCTTTTGAAAAAATATCAATTATTTATGGCAATTGAAAAATAGGTGTTTTTGTTCAAAAAGCATGGACTATAGCCCATGGTTTTGATCGATATTGGGTGATTTTCACACTTTTTGAAAAAATATCTATTATTTATGACACTTGAAAAATGGGTGTTTTTGGCCAAAAAGCATGGACTATAGCCCATGGTTTTGATCGATATTGGGTGATTTTCACACTTTTTGAAAAAATATCTATTATTTATGACACTTGAAAAATGGGTGTTTTTGGCCAAAAAGCATGGACTATAGCCCATGGTTTTGATGGATTTTGGACCATTTTTACACCTTTTGAAAAAATATCAATTATTTATGACACTTGAAAAATGGGTGTTTTTGGCCAAAAAACATGGACTATAGCCCATGGTTTTGATCGATTTTGGGTCATTTTCACACCTTTTGAAAAAATATCAATTATTTATGACAATTGAAAAATAGGTGTTTTTGGCCAAAAAGCGTGGACTATAGCCCATGGTTTTGATCGATATTGGGTGATTTTCACACCTTTTAGAAAATTATGCATTATTCACAAAATATTGAAAATGGGTTGTTTTTGTTCAAAAAGCGTGGACTATAGCCCATGGTTTTGATGGATTTAGGACCATTTTTACACCACTAGAAAAAATATCCGTTATTTATGACACTTGAAAAATAGGTGTTTTTGTTCAAAAAGCATGGACTATAGCCCATGGTTTTGATCGATATTGGGTGATTTTCACACCTTTATTAAAATTTTGCATTATTCATGAAATATTGAAAATGGGTCATTTTTGGTCAAAGAGCATGGACTATAGCCCATGGTTTTGGTCGATTTTGGGTCATTTTCACACCTTTTGAAAAAATATCAATTATTTATGGCAATTGAAAAATAGGTGTTTTTGTTCAAAAAGCATGGACTATAGCCCATGGTTTTGATCGATATTGGGTCATTTTCACACCTTTTTTAAAATTATGCATTATTCATGAAATATTGAAAATGGGTCGTTTTTGGTCAAAAAGCATGGACTATATCCCATGGTTTTGATCGATATTGGGTGATTTTCACACCTTTTTTAAAATTATGCATTGTTCATGAAATATTAAAAATGTGTCGTTTTTGGTCAAAAAGCATGGACTATAGCCCATGGTTTTGATCGATATTGGGTGATTTTTACATCTTTTTTAAAATTATGCATTATTCATGAAATATTGAAAATGGGTCGTTTTTGGCCAAAAAGCATGGACTATAGCCCATGGTTTTGGTCGATTTTGGGTCATTTTCACACCTTTTGAAAAAATATCAATTATTTATGGCAATTGAAAAATAGGTGTTTTTGTTCAAAAAGCATGGACTATAGCCCATGGTTTTGATCGATATTGGGTCATTTTCACACCTTTTTTAAAATTATGCATTATTCATGAAATATTGAAAATGGGTCGTTTTTGGTCAAAAAGCATGGACTATATCCCATGGTTTTGATCGATATTGGGTGATTTTCACACCTTTTTTAAAATTATGCATTGTTCATGAAATATTAAAAATGTGTCGTTTTTGGTCAAAAAGCATGGACTATAGCCCATGGTTTTGATCGATATTGGGTGATTTTTACATCTTTTTTAAAATTATGCATTATTCATGAAATATTGAAAATGGGTCGTTTTTGGTCAAAAGCGTGGACTATAGCCCATGGTTTTGCTCTTTTTGGGGTGTTTTTCACACCTTTGTAACCATAGTTTCCTTTTATTTTGATCTTGGTTATATGGGAAAGATATAATACGTCATATAGTTATGGTTTACTCGTATTCTTATCTTGGTTATTGGGTATCGAAAAATGAAGACAAATAACGGTGGTTGAATCAACTCACACGTCGATTGGATTAATACATGTAGATTAATACATTGTAATATCTTATAGCTTAAACAAGTCATGAATGAGTCTATTTTCATCACACGTCTCCCATAGCACCATAGGTACTCCAGCTAACGCACTTCCCCCCTGAGGATGAACACAGAATCCACTGACAACATGCTTTAGAGATTTCTCTCTTGTCCTATAAAATCAAAATTTCAGGATATAAATATTCGAAAACCAAAAACGAATGATCAAACGAATGATTCGCGTGCTTCAAGGCATACCTTATAAAGTTGGCGTTATTTTCATAACAAATTGACGACAGCACAAGTTTGGCGCTATACCAGTTATTTGAGTCACCTATAAAACAAAATACAACAATCATCCCTGTAAAACAAACCTCTATCATAAAATGGTTCATTTTGGGTTAGAAAGCATGGACTATAGCCCATAGTTTTGATCGATTTTGGTTGATTTTCACAGCTTCATAATTATATATGATTTACTTAAATGTTCAAAACATGTCGTTTTTGTGTTATATGATGGGCTATATGCATGCATTGTAGGCACAATTTGAACAATTACTGTATGATATTTGATAACCCTTTATTAACCAGACACAAGGTCCCAAATTGGTCCTTTTAATCAATCATTTTGAGGTTGAGATAAAAACGGTGTCGAGGTGGCATTGCAGTGCATTTTGGGACGTTTTAGAACACGAAGTTGAAACATTTTGTCTTGAAACAGTCCCACAGAGCACTGCGATGTTAACTTTACGCAGATTCTTCTTCGATCTTGGAATGCTTAATTTTATCTAATGTGTTAATATGCGAGTAATTTACGAGGTACCTTTTGGACAAACAAATTTCCCACTGCACTTGTGACGGAGTATTTCATTGCTATCATAAACAAAAGCTTGGTTCTGCATCGAGCAATCACTTGGGTTCTGGCTATAGACAAGGGAGGTACCATCGCGAAAACTACATCCGGGCACTTCAGGCTGGACACAAAGGCCATTGGATGATTTGATTGGGCTCTCTTTGTGCACAAAATATATACAAAACTGTGTTAGTGTTCAATGTATCATAAGTTATGAATATGTTTACATAAAACTAGTCACTATAGGACAATTATATGGCATAGTCGAAAAATGAAAACCAAAAAGAAAAGAAGTAGAGAAGAAATTTATAAGCAAAGAGCGGGGGGGAAACAGGAAAAAGGAAGGAAGAAGGAAGGAAGGAAGGAAGGAAGGAAGGAAGGAAGGAAGGAAGGAAAAAAGAAAGAGAGAAAGAAAGAGAGAAAGAGAGAAAGAAAGAGAGAAAGAGAGAAAGAGAGAGAGAAAGAGAGAAAGAGAGAGAAAAAGAGAGAAAGAGAGAAAGAAAGAAAGAAAGAAAGAAAAACAACAACAACAACAAAAACATGATTTTGCCAGGGCACACGTTGCAGTCCTTCGTTTCTTCTGCTATCATCTTTACGTCACACGGATTACCACCACATCGAGGCTTGGGATTGTCACAAAGCCTTCTCCTTCTTTGTTTGCCGGGCTTACACAGCTGATCACACTGGCTCCAACTAGTCCAACCAGATACTCCACCGTGCACTACATGAGAGAATGTTTGTTAGTCAAATATAGTAATCAATGTATTGCTCGCCGCACGTACTATGCATGGGTTGTGTGTATCTTTTTAATATACTCTGACATACTCTGAATTGACGTACCGTGACCTTGACGGCGCCATGTCCGAGCATTTTCATTGGCCGAAATTTTATTTCAATTCTGTTTCAAGGTGTTGCGCGCTGTACCGTTTTTAAACTAGTTATTGAAATAGTTATTCGGAACCTGCTCTGACTGTTATGCAATCACGTGGTCATTGCAACACCATAAATACCTGGCTTTCCCTTAAATACCTGGTTTCACCATAAATACCTGGTTTCCTGGACGAATCACAGTCATCTTCATTCAACCAATACCATACAATACCAGGTGAATACATATCAGGGTAAATCCAGGCAGAAGGTTTGAGGTCACTGCTATCTGTTATGACACTTCCTGGTCCATACCAGCTGGAGTATTCATTTGTCGTCAGCAGAGACTTGGATTCACCGAGGTATGGGATTCGGTTCTGGATGGAATCTTTGTTGGTTTTCCATTGGCCAAATCTTTTTGTTAGCCTGACTTTCGTTTGGGTGTTGTCTGTTTTGATGAAGCTAAAATGATAAAATAGAAAGAATTAAAAGGGCAGGCAGGTGGGCAGGCAGGTAGGCAGGCAGGTAGGCAGGCAGGCAAGCAGGCAGGCAAGCAGGCAGGCAAGCAGGCAGGCAAGCAGGCAGGCAGGCAGGCAGGCAGGCAGGCAGGCAGGCAGGCAGGCAGGCAGGGGTGGATTTAGGGGTAGGGCCATGTATTTTCTTTAAACTTGGCAAAATTGTATTTGCAAACGGTCTTGACAGGTTTCTCTCAGGACAAAGCTTTCCGGCACACCCTTTGTTTCATTCCTAGATATAGATCCGCCACTGTTTTTTCTTTCTTCAATTTGATTCATATGGGGAAAAGTTTAACCAGTACTTGCCTGTATTCTATTGGGGCTTCCCAGACACCTCCCCACGTTCCCCTCTGGTTTGCTTCCAGTTTGTACTTGAAAGTCTTCGAGGCGCTGATATCCTTTATGCTGTCAGCAAAACCTTAGTAAATAATCAGAAACAAGAGTAACGGTTGAGATAGGTAGGTTTCTCCCATCGCAGTACAGAAAATCACAACTGCAATATGTCCGATTGCCGGATTTCATTTGACGTCATTTCCTGTCTCGTGCGGTTTTTAAATCAGCTAAATCACAAGTTTACAATAGAATTCTTTCTGGTTGACAACACATGGCAAGTGCTCAGTGTTTGACCACCATTTTGAGCAGAGATTCAAATACCTTTACAATCAGAAAATGATGAACAATTAAGATACTAATGTATTAGTAACAACTTATTACTTATAATTATATATTATTATAACTAATAATATGTATTACCTAATATCGAGTAGTCATTGGTCAGTGAGGGTGTGTTGACGTTTCTCTCTTTGACTTCACTGGCGCGCCAGTTCCCATGGGCACTGGTAACTAGTAAAGTGTAGGCACCAGGCTCCGATGTCATGTCACAATAAACAGGCAAATAAACCTGGTTTTCCCTCAGTTTTATCATGTAGAAACCATCGGTTAATGTCTTGCCTTTTCTTTCTCCTCTTACTTTGATTTCGTTACAAGATCGACTGCAAAGAAAGGAGAAATTATATGATTTCAAACTAAGCGTTAATGTCAAGTTAAATGCCGTATGCAAATCTTTAAAAGTCGTTTGCATACAATGCATCCAGATGCAGTGCTCATTTCGTCTAACGAATGTCAATTGGTGCTTATTTTTCAGCGCAAATGAAAATACCCCAATTGAGATTTGCGCTATATAAATTCAATAAATCATTATTATTATTATTAATTATCATTTTTTATGCTGAAAATTAATACTGAGGTGTGAAAGAACTGTTTCGACCTCAAAACGACAAGTTATAGAAAAATATCTATTGCAACCTTTTTCAAGCTATTTTGGTATATGATCAGTCTTATTTGTACCCAATGAGTGCGCGCTTTACAGAAAGCCACAAACGCGCCGGGGAAACTTAAAGGAAACCCCCAAGGAATTCGGCGCGCGCACATTGTTTGATCACGTGTGGGTAGGGGAGCATGCTAGAGTCATAATGTTAAAGTTAAATTACTTTCGCTTATCAAATTGACCGTTTAAGAATCATTATCTCACCTTGTGCCCTCTCTTACCCAGACTCTTATAAACCTTGGCCTAGGTTTGCCATTGTTAATATACTCTCCCTGTGTTGATGTTGATAAGATTGTCCCGGCAGAATCAGTCACTGAAGTGGTGTACGAGTTTGATTGCTTAATGTAAGGAACTCTTTTGTTCAGACTCTCTTTACTTTCATCCCAATCGCCAAATTTCTGGAGAAGTTGAATATTGGTTTGTTTGCTGGATGATGAAGTTAAGGAATAGCCTCCTTTTGCTTCCCATATTCCGCCCCACATATCATCGCCATCAGCTTCGATTCGATACTGAAAAAAAAGTATCACAATATAAATCATTAACTGCACTCGACTTTTGCTCGTGTTTTTGCGCACTTTAGCCGCGCCCTGACTTTTGTCAGCCTACAGGTCGTTTTTTCTTCAGGGTAGCGACAAAATGTGAGCATTTGAGGGTTGGGAATAAGGGTACAAAACCAAGCAGTAGAATTTTGCGCTTGAAATGATCCAAAAGGACGTCTTTGCAGGTGTCGGAAAGTGGTGGAAGTACAATGACTTGACTTTCCTACCTGAAATTCATCGTTATTGATAATTGCTTTATTGCTTCCCAGTATCGAAAAGTCGCTGTTAAGAGACGGTGTGTCTGTGTTTCTCTCAAGGATGTTAGTGCGTGACCATCCACGCCGAGAGGTACTGGTAAGGAGTAGTGTCCATGCTCCGCCGTTGCGTGACATGTCACAGTAGGTTTGAACATGTTTGTTGCCATTTCTAAGTGTGTAGATACCATCTAATAATATATTAAGATGTATTAGAAACTAGGGATGGATGGATGGATGGATGGATAGATGGATAGATGGACGGATGGATGGATGGATGGATGGATGGATGGATGGATGGATGGATGGATGGATGGATGGATGCATGCATGGATGGATGGATGCATGCATGGATGGATGCATGGATGCATGGATGCATGGATGGGTGGATATAAATGGCACATATAGTAAATCAAACCGTTGGCCGCAGTCTTGGAGAAACTTCTAGTCAAGACGTCCATACAGGATCTTGGTTCTTCATACTCTCCTTCTCGTACCCAGTACCATATATAAGCCGGCTGTGTTTCTTTTTCCTTCCCGTATATCCATGGAGCTGGGTGGTACTCCTTTAAATTTGCTGATAATAAAGTATTGGATTTAAACATAAATGTTAAAGGGTTGCAAGAACCAGGAAAGTTTTCCATATATTAAAGCATGCTGTAATAACTTACAAGGCTCAAAAATCATGTAGCTTAAATTGGTGCGCAATGTTTCGCTCTTTGTTGGAATATGCAGAGACCTTGGTCTTATTTTTCATGCATACTTTCATAAACATGAAACAAACCGAAAGAGACGCATGCGCAATAGTGATTAGTATTTCTGTTGCAATGTAACCGTTTTGTGCGAGACGAAAGCTCATGTTGTTGACCATTTAAGATAATTCTGATGGATAGAATGTATAAACGATTAAGTGGACAAAAGTTTAACTGCTCTTCCAAAATGTGATTATGGAACATCTTTTTGATAATATATTAATTTGGGCATGCCATAAAATCGTTTGCGCAAGGAAATGATGACGATAATAAATGGTCTCAATCTAACCCCTACCAGTTATGGACCCATATATAGAGTTCTTGGGATTAGCAGCCAGGGTAAGTCTTTCGTTGTACAAGTAAGGCATTCGCTTCTCGATCCCAGCATACTTGTACTCCCAGTCGTCAAACTTCTTTAACAAATCGACGTTCGTTTGGCTGTTGTCTGTTGCCAGGAAGGTGTAGCTACGAGGAGCTTTCCAGATTCCTCCCCAGTGACCTGAAGGAAAAAGAACCTAGATATAGATCTTTTTGGAACATTTTTTCAACTTTTGTTCATCATGACTTATATGGTGTTGTTTGTACCCAAGCTAGACCGCAATGCATCCCGTTCATGCAACTCAGAAAAGGCCTATGGTTAGATCACATTTTATTACACTGTGTAAAACCAATTTTAATAGACGTGACGTGCCGTGCCGTGACTTAATTTCTTTGTTTGACCATATTTCTCCATCGTTCGGATTCATTTAAAAAAGTGAAATATAAAAGTATTTAGTTACAGCTGATAATTACCGAACTTATTCGCCTCCAGTCGATACTCAAAATAATCGCCCTTTACATTGAGACTATCCTTGATATCATCAGCCTTAAACAGGATTGAGAAATCTTTCTTCAAGTCAGGCTTCATCTCGTTCTTCTGTTTGACACTGTTTCTTGTCCACGTGTTTGTATAGCTCGTGACCAGAAGAGTCCATCCTCCACCATCACGTGACATGTCGCAATACGTCATGACGGCGCCTTTACCATCGGGGTTGATTTTGTAGATGTTGTCTTTAAATACGCGATTTGTTGCTTTGCCGATCTGTTGAAGATGTCGGCAGGAATGGGCCTCTGAAGGGAAATATGTAACATGTAATATATGTAATATATAACACCAACAGCAACAGCAACAGCAGTATCGGAGCATAAACGCCTTTTCGTGTACCTGGACATTCCTCTGTGTTACAATCTTCTCCCTCCGCTCTTTCTCCTTGACAGAATTTCCCGCCATTTTTAGTGTTTGGGCTGTCACAGAATCTAAAACGCCTGCGCGTTCCACCATTACAAACCCTTGAGCACTCGGTCCAGTCCGACCATGAACCCCAGTTACCATCAACAGGAGAAAGCTCTGGTAGAAAACAAAATGTTGTTACCTTTTTGGAATAAAATTCATCTGGCATTGATCGATTAGATATCGATCAACTATTAATATTGATCAAATAAATTTATCAGAAAAATATATTAATTAATGATATGGGTTTACCTGTTTGGCATGAAGTGGCGGGGTCGTAACCGTCAAAACAAACGCACTTCCTTTTATTTGAGCAAATCTGATATATTTTAGAGGAGAAAGCATACAAATTATTTAACCACAAGATATATAATAATTATACCACTTTGTGCGCGCGCGTGCTCTGTGCAGTTATAAAGCACAAGGGGTTTGACAGAACACGACAAAAGTTTTAGGAGAATTAAGAGTTGCGTTGCGAACGAAGCGTTGCGTTTTTTATTTCTTTTATGATACACTCAACAAAATTACTCAAATAAACAAAACATCGCACAATCTTCTCGTAAAATTTGGAATTTATAGATACGCCAATTTTGAAAATTTTTAAAAACATCACTCGTAGCTATAAATTGCGAATCGTACTCGAGATCGTGGGATTTCCCATGCTTATAAAATACGAATTACAATAGCCGTTATTTTGACAGGAATGACGCAACTAAAATTGCGCGTTGTGCTTTACACTATCATAAAACACGCGCTCCTAACCAATCAGAACGCAAAATGTGTATAGTAGTTATTATATAATGAGTGGTATATTCTATGATACGCCACGAGAAGGCATTGTATATCTATAAGATTACATACTTACCCCATTTCCCGCACACTCTTTACCGTTCACGTTTGGACAAGACTTCAGTGGCACTGATTGACACCTGTAACCAATGCACATCTGAAAAAAGAAAATAAATAAAATCTTTAGTAACAGAACAGGATGAGACCTAGGATAACATTAACATTCTTTATAAACCTTAAAACTTTGTGCAACTTGACAGATTTTATCAAACTAATACACCCCTTGCATGTGAGGTCAAAGCAGCTCAATTTGGAGGACAAAACAAAGGGATTTCAATCTCCCGAGAATTGGAAGAAGGGAGTTTTCCTTGACCTGCATTCCGACGCGCTGCCCATATGTGTCATGCAGCAGCCATGTTGTAGGACAGCACAATAGACACATTTTGGAGAGGGGGATAACATCTCAGGTCATGAAAATACATTGCATTTTTCCTGTCCTTCAACATGGCTGCCTTTAAAATCTATATTGTACCCCTGACCAATTTATAGCTATTTATGGAACATTTTTCATTCTAATGTTGTTCCAGGTGCAACGACAGTGCTTTCACCTTATTTGTGCCACATTTTGTTCCTTCTTGAACCATCCCAAGACCGACGTAATCTGACTTCTTCAACGACGCAACACTGACGATAAAGCAAAACTGATTTGATCACCTAAAGTTTATCAGTATCCTGGAGCCAACTATCTGGGCAGATCAAAGTCAGGGCTTGGCTAATTGATCGACAGATGGAATTGGAATTCACTGCATGTTATTAGGGGGAAGGAGAACGGGAAAACCCGGAGGAAAACCTTCGAATCAAGGGAGAGACCTAACACACTTTACTCAAATATGATGCCAAGTTCAGGAATACAGCTTACTAATATCTTATGGTAACTTATATTTTGATAGTTTAAAAAGATGATAGAGTAAAATGCCGACCTGCACTGCTGTCCACCTGGAAGAGTCAATCTTTGGTAATTAGTTCCATAGTCTACTATTGGTTTGTTGTACAACGTATCAAGACACTGAAGCTGACCGCAATGAACGTCTCTGAAATAAGACAAACGAGCAGTTTGCACAACGAAAATATATACCACATAAATTGATGGTTCAACTTAAGTTCTCGCTCAAAGAAGTTTAACGCACCGTCCTGCACATGGTTTACTGGTGGTCGGATCACAGGTCCCAAAGCGTCTTCCTTCTTTGTTGTACTTGTTGTAGCAGGCTTTGTCCGCGGATGTCACACCTTAAAAAACATCAGCTGAATCAGCTACATTCATGAATCAAAATTTAAACGAATGATGATGATGATGATGATAATGATGATAGTTAAAGAAAAAGAAGAAGAAGAAGTAGAAGAAGAAGAAGAAGAAGAAGAAGAAGAAGAAGAAGAAGAAGAAGAAGAAGAAGAAGAAGAAGAAGAAGAACTCAATAACTCAATTAAATGCCGGTTTGGTAATTTCGTTCCTCTACTTACCAGGCCCCCACAGGTCTACGCATTGTGTACTCCTCGTCTCAGCACATTTTCCCATGTAGCAATATGACTATACAATAGGCAAAAATAAACTTAAACTTAAAATCATTAAGGTAATGTCGAATTTAAACAGAGAACAGTATCTTTTCACGTGAAGTTTCAGCGGCCATGTTGGTGTACCAAAACAAAACATTTTCTCTCCTCGGGGAATTATACTTTTGTATTTTTTTGCAAAAACTGTGCAGGAAGTTTCTATTGCTTGGTACACCAATATGGCTGCCTTGTCAAGAGTGAACACGCTCAATAAAACTTTTCATATCTTTGAACGTATGCAAGCATTGTTGTTCAGTTTGTTATTTCTGCTGTTTTTTACAGCGGTTTTTGTTTGCTGCTGGTGGTAATAATGATGGTGTCTTGTATCCTAAGTTAAGATTTCAAAACTCAAAATGCAATAGTTTTGAAGCATCACAATCTTAAGTCAAATTACATTGAATCCAGTGCTGTCTCTTGTCTCAGTGTACGACGTCCACCGCTGACCATCCTGACTGTAGTACACATAATATCCTCGGACAAAATTCCACCCTAAACCGCTGACCATGATTGATGTGACCGTTGTCGTCTACAGAACACAAATAAGAACAAAATAATGTATTGGTATTGTCGATGCACTAATTATTGTATTGATGGTGAATGTTTATTAAAACATAAAAACAGATTCATTGTGTTTACTAGTTTTGCATATACTTTTTAATCGATTTAAAACGGTCTAAGTAATGTTTAATAAACTAGCAGGAGTGTTTTATCGGGTATAAAACACGTGGCGCAGCTGAGGGGTTTTAGACCCGATAAAACACGATCTGCGATGTATGTTCTCATGTTGTACAGAATTCTTTACGAAATGAACCAAGTTTGATAGAGAAAATCCAAGTTAAAGTTTATGCAAATGAAGACTGAATCTATATCAGATATAAAACCTCCTTCATGGTCATGATTTCTATTGTGTTTCCTTCATGAATTATTAATGAGTTTTTTAATGGAATTTAAATTTTTTTTTATACACTTTGTTAGAAAAACTCTCGGTTTAATAGACCTAATTCGTTCAGTGGCGCATTGTTTTCCCATAACAGACCACGTTTCATTCCCTAGAGAATAAGATTCTTTGTATGAGTTGTATCCATATATGCGCAACTGTTAAACAAAGAAATCATACTCTAGAAAATGACACGTGGTCTGGGAGAAAATGCACCAAGAAGAATTAGTATTATTGGTATTTATAAAAAAAACATATAAAACCAAATCAGGTACTCTTTTTTTTCAATGACATCATCAAACTCACCTCAGTCAAGTCAATCTGTAGATATTGATCTTTGTTTGCCTTACCACACCACGCTTTCTTGCTGCCGGGGATAAGACGAGCGTTCTTAGGAAGGCTAGCATCATTAGTGTATGAAGATGCTGTTATCTGTATGTCTTTGATCCTCCCATTAGCCATGCCAAGAGGAAGAAGGCAGTCTGTTTAGATTACGAGATTAAAATGGTGGAAAACTAAGCCATGTAATGGTTGTACATTGTCCTTGTTCTACGACGTTAGCACTTAATATAGCCAGTACAAGTGGCTAGCAGACCTTGCGACCCTCATAAATTTAGAAGTTGGTTTTTGTGGAGGAACGAAAACCCCGTTGAAGCACAGGAGAGAACCAACAAACTCTACCCACATATGACATCGAGTCCACAAATCGATCCCGGCTGGCATTGATGAGAAGCAAGCACTCTCACTGCGCCACCCGTACTACCCTCGAGGAAAAATGGCAGCCAAACTATTTTATCTGATAAGAAGATAAGCAGCTCAAGAACCAAGACATCAAAGGATTTGTCCTTCAACGTGGCGGCTCCCAAATATAGACAGAGACAATTTTACCTTGCCTTAGGAAGTCTACTCGCAGTCTCTCCTCGTCACAGCCTTGGTAGATACACAACTTCGTACCCTCGTATCGTGCGCCTTGGTATGGATGGACGCAGAAACCACTGCTGACGTGTTTCAATGAACCCCCTAAATAGATAGTATAAAAAACTTGAATGAAACCAGTTTTAAACATTTTTCTTCGTCTAATATGTTTAGTGTCATTCTGGTGGGTACAAATATTGAGAGTTTTGTTAAGAAGTATCTCGTCAGAGCCTTATTTCGCTGCGTCCTATTGAAGCCCTGTACATGTGAAAACAGTGGAAAATGAAGCTTTGATAACATATTAATTAACCATAAAGGAATTTCTTCTTCTTTACAAAAACATTAAGTTAATAGGTACCCAAGGCGAAGAAAACCTGTCAGCTGCAAAACTTGTCATCATGTGTAGATAGAAATTTTATCACATGAGTTTACCTGATAGACAATCTCCTCTCTAATTTACCATACATTTTTTCGACTATAGTACAGTCAACAAACCTTTCCCATGCAGAGATATTCACTTTAGTGACCACGAAACAATGGCCCCAAGTCGAGGTTGGAATGATAAAATGCAGTAAATGTATGAACACATTACGTCCAACCTCGACATGGAGCTATTGTTTTAGCATCATTTACCTTTTGTTCTCTCAAACTTTGCCTGTTCTCTGGAACACTTTTTGCTCAAGATCAAAACAGTATTTTCTTCATTCCTGGAATTCTGTGGACAAACCAGCATGTTACTGCACGCATGCTTTAAGAGGCCTCCCGCTGAGAGGATGAATTGCATTGATTCTTGAATGCAGTCGGCTGTGTTTGTGAAGACCAGTGCTGTGCCATCCCTTGGTCTGCAGCCGCCATTTTGAGGTTTTATACAAAACTCGCCTGATGCTAGTGGAGTTTTGATATCTTGGTTTGCTGCGACTAATATAGATAGAGAATAATGCATGAGCACGCGGAGATATGGAATTTATCTGGCTTTGAGTGGTTGGGTGGTTGGGTGGTTGGGTGGTTGGGTGGTTGGGTGGTTGGGTGGTTGGGTGGTTGGGTGGTTGGGTGGTTGGGTGGTTGGGTGGTTGGGTGGTTGGGTGGTTGGGTGGTTGGGTGGTTGGGTGGTTGGGTGGTTGGGTGGTTGGGTGGTTGGGTGGTGGGGTGGTGGGGTGGTTGGGTGGTTGGGTGGTGGGTGGGTAACATTTTTGGAACAACGATTATTTTTTAAAAGGTCATCCTCACTATAGGCCTTCATCTTATTCAAACATCTTACCATTGTTCCCAGAACAGCCATACAGTTCAGTTGTGAGACACATTTGATCATTCCAGTATCTTGGGTTGATTCGTATTTGACTAGCAGTGATTGGAGGATGAAAGATATACTTATAAGTCCCTCCATATTGTTCCACTCCTTGGATAATCTACGAGACAAGTGAAATGAACAAAGTAAAATATAGTTGATATGAGCAAGTCCTCGTCCTGTCAGAATGCGATCATCGTCATCGTCATCGTCATCGTCATCGTCATCGTCATCGTCATCGTCATCGTCATCGTCATCGTCATCGTCATCGTCATCGTCATCGTCATCGTCATCGTCATCGTCATCGTCATCGTCATCGTCATCGTCATCGTCATCGTCATCGTCATCGTCATCGTCATCGTCATCGTCATCGTCATCGTCATCGTCATCGTCATCGTCATCGTCATCGTCATCGTCATCGTCATCGTCATCGTCATCGTCATCAGTCAGGCCTCTAAAATGTCCTCCTGTTACGTCGACATGTCTTAGATTTAATTCAATTTTAAGGTAAAGCCTTGTACCTGTTTTTCACTGTTGCACGGCTCTCCATTGCGACGAAATTCATTTTTGGGGCACTAGTGATATGAAAATAGGTATTCGTTAATACAATACAACCTACTAACTGCAAATTCATCAACTCGTTAAAAATACTGCCCCGGACGACCTCCAACTTAGCGTCATTTCAAGAGGTGCTTTTATATTCAAAGCAGAGCAAAGATGACTAAAGAGTATATTACAGTACCTCGCCAGAGACTCCCGTACAGTACTCAGGGACATCACAATGACTTTGAGAGGCACGACACAGCTCGAATTGAGGTTTGAACTGCATAAAGAACGAAAGCAACATTAGGATTTTAATATTTTATTAAAAGATCTATTTCCAGTGACGTCCATACCAAGCAGTCTTTACAACAACCATGGTTGAAATCACTACACTGGCTTCCTTGTCTCAGCTTGCATCCAGTTGGTTCACAACAAGGGTCGCTTTCCTTGCATTTCTGTTTAAATGGAATGAAGACGGTGTTAAGTACGAAAACTGGCTGATTATGTATATATATATTGATCATCGTTTATAGAAATATTAATTAATATTTAGCTAATATTTATAAATTATTACCTGTTCATTCCCACAGTCGCATTCCTCGCCGTCTTCCAAAATTCCATTCCCACACTTCGGCTTTAGTTCCTGCAAGAACGTTTTCCCCTTAGTTTTGTTTTGATTGTCTGCGCACCTTATGTTGAGCATTACTTTGTGATATACAAAATACAAAGCCCAGCTACTTACGTCGATCAAGACATCCTACGTACCTTGGAGGGAAGGTCATACAAGCAGAAATCATCCAGCTTTTGCAAAGCCTCAAGACTGCAGTCAGAGAATCCTGCAATGCGCGTCCTAACAACAAAGGCAAGCAATAACAAATGTGACTTTACTTCTTGATCCATTGAAAATGCGCCTTCTCTAGATATCATCACCACTGTGGTTGTATGTTCAATCTCTCATCCGTGATCCACCCGTGAAGGTTCTCACCCGTTTATCTTTCCGCAAAATCAAATTTTAAATTCTGGTACCTTATCAAATATTGAAGAAATAGAAAACGCGCGCGCGTGCTGTGTACAGTCATAAAGCACCCGGGGGTTGGCAGAACACGAGATAAGTATTAGGAGGAGCACGACGCGCTAGCGGAGTGCTTCTGGACACTTCTCGAGTGTTCTTCCAATCCCCAAGTGCTATATGACTGCACACAGCACAGCAAGCAAGTTTTTTATTTCTTTTATGAAATACAAATTACAATAATGGATAGGAATGACGCAACGGAAAGTGCGCGCGTGTGCAATGTGCTCTCATAAGAGCACGCGCTCCAAGCTAATCAGAACGCGACATTCATAACAGTTATTTATAAGCAAGGTTATATATCCACTTAAGAATAGTTCTAAACTAAATCATAAAATGATTTTATTAGAAATTTTATACTTACTTGTGTCCTCCCATTATGCATCCTCGAGGCGTTAAACAAGTGCAAGTGACCAATCTCTGCGATACAAGTTATAAAACATTCTCGTACCCAAAACCTTCTCAGCTTTCTAACGAAAAATTGAAGGCTCTGGTTTAATTTCATTGGTTTAATTTCTTTGCATAATCATCTGTATCCGGTTCGCTGATCTTACAGTCAACGGTTAAAATTTGAATACTTTACCGTACCCATCTAGGGTCTCGCTAAATTGCTTATTTATCTGGATGTTAAGCACAGACAAAAACAACTGTTCCATAAACAATGCATAAATAAGCTTGATTGTTTTTCTTTTGAAGGAAAAAAACGGTTTGAATTTATACCGGAAGTGAGAATATGTGGAGCATGCGCATATCTGACGACTTAGAATCTGGTTCTTCCGGTTTATGTGTTACCAGAGAGCCCTCGATGTTTTGGTGAGAAGGGTCTGAGTACGAGAATATTTATAAAACTGATTTGATATTTAAAAATTAGGTTTTGAGTAGAAATGAAATGTGTTTTTGCAAGTTACCTTCATCGTGGTCCATTCCAAAATTATGTCCCATTTCGTGCGCAGACGTAATCCATGGCCCGACGATAGATTCATGATTCCACTGTTATTAATATCAATAATATATTAATAAAGTATTAATAAAGTATTGCGCAATCAATGAATGGAGGATAGACTTGTAATTTCACAATGACTATCAATAATATATTAATTAACTTTTAATAAAGTATTGCGCAATGCTAAGAGCAGTAATATACTATTGATTCTATTATTACTACATACTCATAAAGCTAAAAGGACATTTTATGAAATTCAGTTGGTTATCGTTTATGAATGATAATCTGATAGGAGTAACTTACTGAAATTATTGAAGATGAAGTGGATTTACACATGACGAAGAGGCTAGCCAGGCCAGCAAATTTTTTCCATCCATCATTACTATACAACAAACATACATTTATAACTTACATATATACACCAAATCGAAATATGACGACCAATTTGAATAACTATTGTTCCGCCCTGACCAGCGACTGACTAGCCTCTCATACATGGGAAAATACTTTTATGTTTCCGCTTGAACACGAGGCTAGTTAGTCGCTAGTCAGTGGAGAATAATAAAGTTATTCAAAATGCTCGCCATTTTTCAATTCGGTGTAAATCGGATATATATTGTAGTGTAAAAGGTTTTACACAATCTTGGTTTGATCGTATAGACCACCTTAACTACTCTTGGCAAAAAGTAATTATACAGATATAGATACTAGCCGATCTCCGGAACAAAGTTTTTATATTGATAGTTAAGCAGTTGGTTTGCAATTATTGGCAATGAATGAAACCAGGCAAGGCCGCCATTTTGGTTGACATCAAAGTCGCCTATTAGTAACATCTTTCTTTATGTTTAAAAAAAGCAGCTTTGAAAAACAGCAATTTTGTAAAATAGTTCTATGTAAGGGAATAGAGTTTTAGGATTTCCTAAAGTTCTAGATGCCAAAACGTAGGGTTCTAAATCGGAATTTTTTTGCAACGTTTCCTTCTCTGTTCACGGTCAGCTTCATATAACAATGGATAAAGTCGAACAAAAACCTAGCACAATAGGCTTCCAAACCATTCCACTCTATTAACTATGTCGTAATGAAATGTGGTAGCTGTGTTCTGTGGTAGCTGTGTTCTGTGACTCACCATATCAACTGTGCATTGTCATGTCCAACAAATGTTTTCCTTAACACATATTTTTTATACGTCACAAAATCATCCAGCTGTGGTCCTGCCATGACGCTTTTTCGTGGAACTTTGTCCTTGTCTGACCAAATCTCCACCCCAACTAGAATTATCCTAATGTTGATGCGACTATATATCTGCATGAATAGTTGGACATTAAAAATATTAATAGGATCCGAATAAGTACCATGGAAGGAAAACAAGGAAGGAAGGGAGGGAAGCAAGGAAGCAAGGAAGCAAGGAAGCAAGGAAGCAAGGAAGCAAGGAAGCAAGGAAGCAAGGAAGCAAGGAAGCAAGGAAGCAAGGAAGCAAGGAAGCAAGGAAGCAAGGAAGCAAGGAAGCAAGGAAGCAAGGAAGCAAGGAAGCAAGGAAGCAAGGAAGCAAGGAAGCAAGGAAGCAAGGAAGCAAGGAAGCAAGGAAGCAAGGAAGCAAGGAAGCAAGGAAGCAAGGAAGCAAGGAAGCAAGGAAGCAAGGAAGCAAGGAAGCAAGGAAGCAAGGAAGCAAGGAAGCAAGGAAGCAAGGAAGCAAGGAAGCAAGGAAGCAAGGAAGCAAGGAAGCAAGGAAGCAAGGAAGCAAGGAAGCAAGGAAGCAAGGAAGCAAGGAAGCAAGGCAGCAAGGAATAGAAATATATCGTCATTCAAGTACATTCTTATTTTGACTTTAACTTATAGTATATCAGAATAGAAATATATCGTCATTCAAGTACATTCTTATTTTGACTTTAACTTATAGTATATCAGATCGACTTACCGCGTCAACTGCGTTGGAAAGAGTAATGAGTCTTTCTGTTAGGCCCTCGATGTTGCTGCCAAAATTTTTGTACTTTCAATAAAAAAAATACTAATATTACTGTGACGGTAATTTAAAGGAAATGGAAATACGCAGTTTCTCTTGAGGAGCATAGTATGCATAATTACAATGGCAACTGCAAAGCAATTGATTGACAAACTTACTAAACTGTTATCAATTAGACAAAAATATCAATCGCGACAATTAACGTTGAAGAGGAGATGAAAAGAGAGAACGTTGTTGTACTTACTAAAGCATTATCTGCGACCAGAACAAGTTCCACGTATCTGGTCTCGGTTGTCGTGAGGTACTTGCGGTAAAACTCATCAATCTCGCGGCGTTCCTAATTAAAAGTATTTATACTTTACTCAGTTAAAGGTATAGCCACCTCATCAGAAAATCAGGAGTGGTGGGGAATAATCCTAAATAATAACGTCCTCATTTGGCAATTCATGGGGCGCAAGCATGCAAAATCCCTTGAGAGAAAAGAAAAAAGAAAAAGAAACAGCCGCCATGTAGATTGATCTAACAACATGAGGAATACTTGGTTATATCCAACAAACATGGCGGTTATGACGTAACATGCACCCCAAGAATTCTTGACTCGGAATACAAAACACATCCTTCTTGGAAAAGTTATCTTAGAAGCTCGACAATGCTAGACCGACCGAACGTCGAACAATCACTACTTCTTCTCAATAGAACTAGAAATCAATTTCATTTGATTTCAAAATCTTACCCTAACACGTGACTTTCCATCACGTGACCAGCTTGAGTTGTGGGCTTCTTTGCCATATCCATGATAAGAGTGTCCTTAAAGAATGAAGTTGGGAATATCAGATTTTCAATTTTCCTTGTCGCTGGAATATTGTATTATTCCTGCCTACAACACTATGGACCTTGCTCACGCGGCAGCCATGTTGACAGGAACAATAGATTTCTCTCCGCGTAGCCTCGCATTCAAGTGCTTCAGAATGAGGTTAAGAGGAATACGAGAATAAACGCGGCGCCGTATGATAAAGGTCACGGTTCCCTTTGATTAATTGAACCTCACATTATTATTATCCTCACCGCAAGCTCTTTCTTGGTGCCCAGACTTCTGCTTGACTTCATAAACTTTATGAGCGCCATCAGGCTGGAAATCAATAAACAGTACTTCACCGGATATTCTTCGATAACGTTAAGTGTTCAATATTCTATCTTGATCAGGAGACTGACTCAGCAGGGACCACGGAGAGGGAAGGTCCGGGGAATTTGGCCTCCCCTCTTTTTGCCAATATTCCATAATTTTTGAGTTCCAGTCCCAAACTATTGTATTTTTCAAGCTAAGCCCTCCCTCCCTCTCCCCTTGTTTTAGGGTGCTTTGCGGTCCTTGGTGAAATATGAATGAGCATTGCATTTATGAAGCAATATTGATCCGAAAACTCGGGTTTGCTATATTTGAATAGCTGTCTGATAAATCTTGCTCCATCATTATTTCTCCGGTTAAGGAATAAATTAGTTTTTCTTACGCGTTCATCGTGTGGTTCAATATAGATTCGTGCTTCCCCATCGTCAATGAATCCCCTGCGATTGAGAACACATGATAAATAATATGGACGGTATAACCAAAAATGAAATTTCAGTTGTCTTACTTCAAGCCATGACAGGTGTTGAGCGTTACCATCGACTCATCCTTCCCATCAACCTTCCCTTGATAATAGCAGTTCTCAGGAGCAATCTGCCAATCAAAAAATATTGATACCACGTCATTATGGATCTCAAAGCTCGCAGTAGTGTACAAAGAACGAGGGATTCTGAGGCCCCGTCCACACTATGCCGGATAAATTTGAACCCGAATTTTTATTTATTCGGTTAGGCTTACCGTCCACACCAGTCCGGGCGAATTCTTCACCGAAAACGAACTTTTTCAAATATGGTCTCCAGAGTGGAACAATTTGAAAACGCCGGCTAGCCGTATTAATGTGGACGGAAAGTGTTTTTTCGGTTTCGGTGTGAAAATTCGGATTCAAATTTATCCGGCATAGTGTGGACGGGACCTTAGAAAACGATTTTGAATAATGATCAGTTGATTCTTTGTTATGCTGTTTTAGTTTTTTAATTGTTTTTCATTGTTCAAATTCCGACGAGTTATTTATTTTATTGGGTATCAAAAGAAATGGGTCACGCATGATAATGAGAATTATATATTCTTAGAGTGCTTGTGACTTCATAGTCGCGATGTTGAATGACCTTCATGTACTAATCCATAATGTTATATAGGTTTGATGGACGAAAGTAGGCATGTGGCGTCTGGAGATGTCTAGGTAGCTTTATTTTACCTTTTTTATTACTTCAGTGCCATCTTTCTTGAATGAACGCAGGAGGAGCTCATGAGAAATCAGAAGCCTGAAAGATGAACGATTAATTCATGAACTTTGCTCCAAGATCACTGAAGATGCCAGGCAATGATCGGCTGCTTAGATACTAGTCCTCATTTGCATTTGACGAGCAAGTCTGCGCCTCGTAAAATTACTAACAACTTTGAAATATAGTGATATTGGCCGTTCCGAGGTTGAGGAAAAGACTGGGCCGAGTTGGCATTGCATTGCATTGTGGTACTCTTTTAGGCGACATATTTCCAAGATGGCGGTATTAGACGTTCCGAGGTTGAGGAAAAGACTGGGCCGAGTTGGCATTGCATTGCATTGTGGTACTCTTTTAGGCGACATATTTCCAAGATGGCGGTATTAGCCGTTCCGAGGTTGAGGAAAAGACTGGGCCGAGTTGGCATTGCATTGCATTGTGGTACTCTTCTAGGCGACATATTTCCAAGATGGCGGCTATTTTGTCTCCTAATTTAAAAAAGCCCCAAAATGTACTGGAAATTCAACTCGACCTCGGAATAGCTAATTTATGGCAAATGTCTCTGCAACTTGGTACCTATACGAAACTGAAATCATATAACAATTTGTTTTATATATGATGTTCATTCTTACTGATTTTGGACCAAGCTGATGATGTGTTTCTTTCCAAAAGCTTCAACAATAAACTGTGCCTTCTTTTCATGAATGCCCTGAAAAAAATCCAAGGTTTATTACTCATTGTTTGTAACAATATAATATTTATCAACAATTTGTAATAACCCGGGTAACACACAACAGGCAGAACGAAGCCTGGGAGTGGATGAACAAACAATGAATGGTAAGATAAAACAAAGAACGCAGCTCACATGTAGAACAATACACATTGTTCACCATAATCCATGCTTTCTTTGTTTTTGTTATTTTGCCCAATCCAAAGCTTCGTTCTACCAGTGGACACCGACCCAATAATCTTACATCAGCCTTGGTTGACAAATCCCCTGCGATATTACTTCGTTTAGCACCAGGAGTTAGTTTATGGGGAAGTATGACGTCATACTTGTTCCAGTCTACCACGTCCTCATCGATGTTTACCGCTGGTTTGAAATTAAGCAGATTCATCATTATTATTTTTCGGGATAGTGACTTATATACAAGCTGAAACCATTTGAATTTTGGTTGCCCACAGTTTGCAAAATAATAGAAAAAGAAACAAAATGAAAACAAGTAACTTTGGTTTTCTTCGTTGATTTTCTCATAGAGCCCTTGTATGTGACGTCAAAGCAGCTCAATTTGGAGGACAAAACAAAAGAATTTCAATCTCCTGAGAAATGTAAACCTACTGTTATGTCCTTCAAATTGAGATGCATTCCGACGTACCGCAAGGGGAATTTTAAATGAAGATCACCTGAGGAGCTGAGTAGGTGGTTGGGGGTAATGAGCGTTCGTTTAATTGGGGAAAAAGCCTTGTGGGGAACATTAAAGCAGCGAGTATAGACTTTGGGGTATATAGAAGCTAGATACAAGCAGACAGCTAACAATGATCAGATACCCTCTATTTTAATTTATATAGATCTTTTTAGTGTCTACAAGAAAAGCTTGTCTAAAGAGTTCTCTCACCTTCAGGACATCTGCTGAAGAAAATAGTAATTTCCACCAAAATCCACAAGATGTTTTGCATATTGCACTAAAACAAGTTTGCTGTTAGCGTATTTCACTTTGACGATACTAACAATGGATAATTTTCTTTATACACTTGTGTTTTAGGTTTGTGTATTTGGCCAGGTAAGTAGACTAACAAAACCTGCAGTTGCAATGACGTGTTCTTTTTAACTAACTGTTATATACCTGGAAAGTTTGTTTAACATTTTCACCCTTTCACCTATCACCCTCACCAGATAAAATGCACGAAAAATTAGCATGAGAAAGGCTACTTCCAATGACCACTTAAGAAATAAAGATGAAATTAACCAGCGTTTATTATTTTCTTCTTTTTAAAGAAAGAGACCAAGACATTTTTGACATTCATTACACTTGGTAAAATAACCCAAAGGAAACTGGGCCGAGAGATATGGCCGGAGATCAAGGCTACCTAACAAGATGTTGACTGACGCTTTAAATAAAGGGTTAGGTTTCAGTCAAATTCAGTCTTCAATTTTCTGCCCATCTTAGTAAACAGGAATTTTAAAGTCCTAACCAGCAATTATATGCACTGCAAAAGGAAAGCAGTTTTTGGATGCAAAGAATTCTCTGGTGCTGAAAACCAGATTTTTATGAGATAGCCTCGACTTCCCTCTCCTTTTCCAGTTTGCTTTATTTTACTACACACAAATAGAGTACGACTTTTCAAGAGATTTTAACTTATGGCAGACTGGTTAAATGCAGTATATCATTTAAAATTTCAAACCAGAAATCTCTTGGGCAATCGAACCAAGCAAAGTGACAAAACCTATTGTTAAAGTGGTTGTAATTGGCACATTATTTATAACATCACCATGGAAATATTTTTTAAATAAAAAATGTGCCCATCTTCAAAAGGATCATTTTGAGTAAATCTAAGTGTACGTCAACTGATTATTAAGTTTTATTCTTCTAATTTTGTTGGTAAGATGTTTGAAAGCCTTTGAAGTGGTTATTTTAAGCGAAGGTTGTTAATGACACTTTTGACCTTGTCTTCATCTCCACGTATCGTATTACCAACCTGAGAAGAGAAAGAATGAAAGAATATGAAATGGGAATAAATATAGGAAAGGAGAACTGAATTGGGTTTCTGTTCATTTTATAGTATCTTTATCGATACCACTTTTTTCAGATGAGTATTTGGTGATATATTAAGATAGAGGTGTTAATAGCGTGATGTTTTTATTTTCATTTCAGGAGAACTGAATTAGGTTTCTGTTCATCTTATAATATCTTTATCGATACCACTTTTTTCAGATGATTATTTAGTTATATCCTAAGATAAAGGTGTTAATAGCGTGATGTTTTTATTTTCATTTCAGGAGAACTGAATTAGGTTTCTGTTCATCTTATAATATCTTTATCGATACCACTTTTTTCAGATGATTATTTAGTTATATCCTAAGATAAAGGTGTTAATAGCGTGAGTGTTTTTTTTTTTTTTTTTTTTCATTTCAGACCACATGTCATTCCCTAGAGTATCATTTCTTTGTTTAACGGTTACGCATAGAAAGACACATGAATATGGATACAACGCAAACAAAGAATTTTATTCTCAAGAGAAAGACACGTGTTGTGAAATGGAAAAACATTACACTTAAGGTAAAGAGTTGTATTAGACCAACGATAGCAACTCCAAAAAGGATTCTGGCAATCTATCAGTGGTGGCATGATCAAAACGTGTCGTTCAAGGGAAAAAAGTTTAATTCAAATTTTTTCCAGTTTTTAACTTAATTGGTTTTTCTTGGAATTTCAGTTGTTGTTTTCTAACCTTTTTTCCATTTTTATAGAAGCAAAAAGCAGGTAAGAGTTCCACTCCATGTTTTGATACCAAATCCTGTGGAAAAAAGAAAAAGAAATAAGTAAATAAACCAAAACAAAAAAGATGAAAAACTACAGAGCATTGTGGTTTGTGTAGCTACACAATCAAATTGGTATGGAGTTGACATTTATCTAATCCCTTTGACTTCTAAAATGGGCGCGAGTTTGCCTTTGCAGTGCACAACGTTTATAATCTTAAAATGCAGACTTGATTGCTAAGCTTTGTACTTCAAGTACAGCACATATACGTGGATCTCCAAATACATTTATTGGTAGGAATGAGATAATCTACCATATATGACCTTCCTACCGTTCGGCAATGAATGAAACTAAGAAACGTTTGGCAGAAATGCTTCAGTGTCAGTTCACTACTCAACACTACAACGTTATAATCGATCTATAGCACTATATCTACTGAATATCCTTTAATTGTGAGGTTCAATGCAATCTTTAACATTATAATGTGTCGTGCTAGAATTGTAATATTTCCAACGTGGCCTATTTTGACAAAGAAAAACTAAGCATTGTATACTAGGCAATCGCCCCGGGGGGTACTACCACCCCAACTTGGGTAGGGGTGTGCCGCCAGAAATTTTGATTTTACATACCCTACCCCAGACTAAATCTAAGAATTGTACACCCTATCCCAAACTAAAAGACGAAAAATACGGTTTTACAATCGATTACGATCAATATTTACTAACATTTTTCATTGTTTTTGTGTTGGCAGAAAGCGTAGCCTATTCGCCAGACAAAACGACCAAACCGTTAACCCTATCCCAGACTAAAATGATACCATATCCCAGACAAAATGTCAAAAAATGATACCCTACCCCAGACCCAAAAGCCGAAAAACCATACCCTATAGGGCGGCACATACCCGTATAGCAAATATAGGGGAGTGCCCCCCACCCCCACCCCCCCCCCCCCCGGGGCAATCGCATGGTCTAGTTACTATAAGTCATATAATAGAGTGACCACAGTAAATCCGTGAAACACTAATTACGAAATAGTACAAATAGAAAACAATGGAATTTGCATGAAATTGTGCTATTTAGTATTACTAAAGTTTCTCGGATTTACTGTGGTCACTCTAGTTAATAGTTAATCTATTAACTATGGTCATATTTGCAATTAATTACCATGGTTACCATTTCATATCAAGTCTACTTCAGTACATCATTTATAAGATCTTACCTCGTTACCTTCGGTGTCTATTTGAGCAAAGACAACATCATTGTACTCCTCAGAATTTGAAATTTCCTAAAATAACAACACACACACCCCCTAGCTTGCATGAGTGACTTCAAGTACTTGAGATGATAATATTTATAGCTCGTTTATCATTAATGACATAAAGGCACAATTGTTTCATATATCCTCCCAAAAAGGAGACAAAAAGCGACCGTCTTGATGACCCATGCATTGATGTGTACAGTTAAGCTTAGTTCGATCCATATTGATAAATGAAGGTCGAGTCTGAAATCACAGAAATCCTGAACTAAAAATCTAACAGTACGATCATTTGGATATCGAAGCTGTTGGCTCCTATTCTTAGAAATGTTTTTTTCTTCCTTTTTTTTTTTTTTTTTTTTTTTTCTAGATAGCAATATCCTTTAATGAATTTATCAAGGTAAATATTGCTGCATGAAAAATGAATCTGGTATAGAATTGAGAAAGGTACAAAAACAATACACGATATGTAACGATGTGATAAAATCGGTTGATGACATTATCTAAATCTTTACATTTGCTGGAATAGAAAAGTTGAAGCGATAACTGAAAAAGAAAAACCCCAGAAGCTGATAAATTTCAAGGTACACCATTACCAGGATTGAATTGTCAGTTCTTCAGAAATATTTCTGTGCCGTATTTTCTTATTATATATATTATATATTATTCTTCCCCTCCCCTCTAGGTTCCTCCTATCGGCCGGACTTCAAAACATCCATCAAATATCTTTTGGTTACATCTTTCTTGATCTATATCTCAACATTTTCAACACTAGAGAAATAAATGCGATGAAACGCCATGCTGGAAAAAAAACAAAGGATCATGCAAATCCTCTGCTTGGTTTTTAAGGCGCGACTACACGGAGCAATTTTCTTTGCAACTTGCCTCGCCACGGCGTTGCGACACAACTTGCATGGAGCATTGCAGCGTGTAACTAGACTTTAATTACTCTGGTGTAAGTAACTCTGGTTACACGCTGCAATGGTGTAACCTATAGCGCAATTTGAAAAATGTTGCGAGACAAGTTGCAGCAATTTTGGCGAAAAGTAGAATTCGTTTCTACTTTTGGCAACGATTAAGTCTCCGTTGCACCGTGTAGACATTCTTGCAACTCGTGTCGCAACGCTGTTGAGAGACAAGTTATTGCAGAGAAAACTGTTTATTGAATCGCGCCTTTAAGGTTATCAGGTTTGCTGCCGATCACTGGTTTTTCGAATATTAAGGAATTATCAAAGAATCGTAATAGGGGTATTATTAAAAATTGAGCAAGAGGCATTGCTTTCAGCAAGCCATGAGTCAAATTTATCCCTATTATTCGAATTCACTGACGATATTACTGGTCCAATACAAAATATTCATATGATATGATACAGACAGAGCAGAAAAACGACAAGGCTGCTACTAGCTTTCGCAATTTTTTTCTTTATCTCTCATTCATGATAAAAAACGTTTAGTGTTTCATTCTTGTCTCTTGTGCTTTAAACGTTGCACAAAATTCTGCTAACCTCGAGCAATTCTACTTCGAGGTATTAGCAAAAATGTTAGTTTTTGCGCTGATCAAAATATCATCTCTCCCAACGTTCAGGGCGTTATATCTCAAATACGCATTCCTTAAATTTCCCCAAATTTTGGTATTTTGTTAATCAATCCAAAAAGAGCCTATTTATGAAATATAAAGCTTATTAACGCATAAACGTAGAAAGTAGAACCCGTTTTTCTTCCCTGTCTACGATACATTGATCATTGTTAGTTCCACATGCTTGGTCGTCCAATTTTATACCTAAAACTGGTCGTAAGAACTGTCTTCATGTCATAAATGACAAGAGATCTAAGCTTTACCTGCGAGCGCTAATGAAAGTCAAATTTCATTTTCTCCTCACCTTGTATTTATTTGCAAACATGCGACATGGTCCACTCCACGCAGCAGTAAAACATACAACTGCTATTCCTTCGTTGTTTTCATTCACAAATCCTTCATAGTCTGCCTGTTGCAAAGGATTCAAAAATGATCTTAGTGTTCGCATGATGATCGTTAGGATGAATTGTCAGACAGCCTAGTATTCCATCTTATTTCATACATCAAGTTCATTTGCCACTTAATAGACGGCAATGATTTAAGTATTATATAAATCGACACTAGCAGGTCTCACTCTTTGTCAACTACATAAGACTTAATGATTGCATAACACTGGAAACATACCGTATTTTTTAGTTGTCGAACCATATTGCTTTTCTTCTCAATTCTGTTCCTATTCCTTAAAAATGCCCTCAATGATACACCAAGACAAGTTTGCGTGTTTTACATATAGTCAGAAGCAGAGCTTTCCCATGGAATCAAGTACCGTATCGCTAATTATAAGAGTTAATTGTACTTTGCGAGGTTTCGACGAATGAATGGATACTGCTTTTATGTAGATTTATTCTCTCCTCGAATAGCCGAAGACTCTTGAATCGTAAAACCCCTGGCCAATATACGTAGAGTGAAGTGCGTAGCCAGGCAAACCCACTTAATTGAAATGCGAATATATTTCGAATTCAATGACCAAATCAGTAGTCTCTAGAAAGAGCGATAAATATTCCAGATTGGTTTTAGATCTATCACGATCCGTAAAACATCTTCCAAATAGTTTAACAAGTGTTTTTTTACACCTACTTTCAAGAAAGTTGTCAAGAATTAAAGAAAAAATGAAGAAAAATAACGAATAGGAATTAATTAGATGTTTCAGTTTTGATTCTAAAGCCCCCTAGATTGATTTTGAAGATATGTTTTGGTATATACAAACAGGGTAATATCAAAAATGCCAGTCTATGCCTTCAAAAAAGCGAAATAATTAAGTTCTTTTTGTTATTTTTTATTTTCATATGACAACATTCCTGCAATTAGGTGTAACTCATACATCTTAAGGACAAAAGAAGAATGGTTCAGAGGTGACGTAGTTTGGGTGCATGATTGATGGCTGACAACCTAACAGCCATAATGCATGGTGTGATCTATTCATATGCTACTTGACTAAACATTATTCTAGAGCTTCTCACATTAAACGAAGATTATCTAAGAGCCTTGAGACTTTAGTTTATTTTGCGCACATATTCACAACTTTAGGTTATAAATTACAGAAAGTTAAGAATTAATCAAAAAAATAGATATTACAAATGTGAATTAATTAAGTGGTGGTTAAAGAAGGTTAAACTTTCGAGTTAACCTGCACAGCTACTTTCTATCTTTAAAAAACATATGCAAATATGCAATGGGAATGGCAATTAGAAAAAATGTATAACGCAGAGCATGATGACAAGTTGTCATCATATTTACCCATTTTTGAAAATAAGAACGATGGTCGAATTACTAATTACATTTTCACACAAATAACAAAATTAACTACTCTCTTTTTGCAAGAAAGAGAGAGCAGTGAATAATTCAACTTCGTGAATATTTTTTAACCTAACTTGCATGAAAGTTTAAGGTTAACGGCACTTTCTCAAAACTACTTCTCCTTCTCCTTCTTCTATATTCTCCAAGTTACCTCCCCCACTGAGGAACGCCGATCGCAGGTGCCTAAAACAAATTACCAAGAATCGTATTTTTCTCAAATGAATACACACTGGTCTGAATACACCTAATTGAAAAAGACGTTGTCGAGTTCAAAAAAGAGTATATTATCAAAGCTAAGACCGAAGGGGAGCAGGGGAAGACAAAATACCGCATCCAAACAGCTCTCCAGCGTTAATTTTTGGAGAGTGGCTTTGGCATGTTAATCTAGGTCGTCGCACTTTGCTCTACTGTGCATTTTTACATGTCTATATGCAAATATAATACACATTTCGGAGTACCCAAAATCCTTTTCGGTCTTAGCTTCAATGAAATGGCCTTCTCGAACCCGACAACGTTTTTTCAATTACGTGTATGTCAAAGCAGTAATTATAACTGCCCCTCGCACAAGTAGGAGAGAATTTTTAAAAAACATTTGATTGGCTCGGCGTACGATGGATGACCAGAGCACTACTTCGTGGTACATTAGTCAAACAGAATATTGATGTAAGTAATATTTGTAGTTTTTTTACAATATGAAACTCATGTATCCTTGACAACCGGCTAATATTGAATACATTCACTTCGAGGATATACACTTGAACGTAGATCGAAAAGGCAGCTTGGTGACTGAGTTAAAAGCAAAATTGCGGAAGCCTTATCACGAAAAATAACCGTTTTGCTTCAGTAAAAGCACTAAACAGGTATTGGAATCATGTTCAACAAGAAACACAACGAAATATTAGCACATGAGCTTGCCAACAGATCTTTAGGGCAAGTCATCGTTGAAACTGGTTTTCTGGTCCTCATAGCGGTCACAGCTTTCGTAGGCAACTCCTGCGTGATCTATGTGTTTTACAAGACACCGTCTTTTCGTAAAGTCGCCAATTACTATCTTATAGCTTTAGCTATCTCTGACGTTGCCATGTCTTTACTTGAAATGCCCTTAACGATAGCCGTAGCCATCACTGGAAAGGATGTTTTGGGTAGAAATATTGGCCAGGTATTTTCGATATTAGGAATGGCACTGCTGTATGGTTCTCTGCTCACCACAGTTCTGATTGCAGTGAACAGGTTCTTTTGCGTCGTTAAGCAAAAGCTTTACAAGAAATATTTCAAGCCTATACCAGCTATTGTAATGATTGCTGTGGCTTGGATAATTTCCTTGGGCTGTGTCGTAGTACCATTTCTTGATGGTACAGTGGTGTTCGAGTTTTATCCAGGAAGACTGCTGTACTACCCCTCGTTTACTAACCACACCTTGGAGATTGTTGTGACAGCCTTCGCACACACAGGGTTCTTGTTCTTTCCAGCGTTGGTTGCTTTCTGTTACTGGAAGATCTATAAAACAGTCAAGGGACACAACGCAAATGTTTCTACAACTCTTAATGCTGGACCTAATGGAATAGCCAAGACTTCCAAGGAAGAGATCAACGTAACCATGTCCGTCTTACCTTTGGCTTGTGGATGTATTTTGTGCTACTCTACAATTTCAACTCTGATTCATGTTAATGTATATATCAACCTTCCTCGCTTGGTTGACTTGTTCATAATGTACATCCTTTTCCTCAACAGTGCCATCAACCCATTTATCTTTAACGTATTTAACAAACCTTTCAGAAAGGAATTTTTGAAACTGATATTTGGGTATGGATCGATAAGAGTTGCAGTCGCGTCCAAGTTGGTCAGTACTGATCTTTCGAGGAAAACACCGGCGAAATCTGTCAGTATATAGCATAAAAACTACCTTTGATATTAACCACATACAGCTCTAACATTTATTTAATTTAATTTAATTTGCACTTTTATGACGCATTTCGCTACGCCTCAATGCGTTTACAATGTGTATCACAAATAAACTATAATTAAGACGTAATAATTATAATATATATATATATAGATAACTAGACTAAAATGTTATAATAATGATAATCTAAAACAAATTAATTAATATATAGCTAATATAAAAGTATGGTTAAACAAATATAGGGTTAAAATTAATATAGCATAATAAGATAGCATAATCTGTATTTCGTAAGGACGCAATAGATCAGTCAAAAGCTTCTTTGAAAAGATATGTTTTAACTAAAGATTTAAACTATTTAACAGTCTCAGCATTTTTTATTATTTCTGGTAGGTTATTCCAGAGCTTAGGCGCAGCGATAGAGAATGCTCTATCGCCATAAGTAGATGTAAATGATTTAGGAACTACCAATAGCTTCTTAGAAGCAGAGCGTAAAGCGCGCTTAGGTGTATAAGATTCTAATAAACTGTTTAAATATGTTGGTGCATAACCGTTAATAATCTTAAAAGTAATTAGTAAGACCTTAAAAGTTATTCTTTGCTTAATAACATTTATTCATGACAAAGAAAGCTATGACAAGAAAATTCGAGAGGCAACGAAATGAGAACTTGGCCACAAACAGAATACAAATATATTTGCGTATTTAGTACCTAGCCCATGGAACACTACCTGCTAGCATACACGGTTACTCTATTTGCATATTGATATTTCAAATGTTTATATCTCTGAAAAGAGAAGTCCACATACAAAAATACTGCAACCATACTACTAAACTGTTCACATATAAGTGATTTTGAAAATAAATTTTTTTCCTTGATATACAATTTAAGCAACAGTTAAAAACTTTTCTTTTTAAGAAGGTATTTTACTAGATTTTTATCATTTTCTTTAAGATGCATTGGTTTGTCCATCTTGTATATATAATGTTAATATGTAGATAATATATTATCAATAATGTAAATAGTTTTCTTTACAGTTCTCAATAGCTTCCGTACATAGATTTTGTCAATTGTATAATTTTTAATATTTTAGGCCGTTTTTCTTTTTACGCTATTTGTAAAGCGCTTTAGAACATTTATTATAGTTTAAACGCTATATAAGAATAATAAAAATGATAATAAATCTTTAATCAGGATACAAACGTCACTAAAAGTGATTTACAGTATGGTCCTGCACAAATATATATATATATATATACACTCGATTGCAGAAACGTTGTAGTATACATTTATACATTTATACAAATATCTAATGAGATGCATAATGCAAAATAACCATTTTCAACGCTTAAAACCAACTGATTTATAATCTGTACGATCTAAAGGACAAGAAAAAAATATTTTGACAGTCATTGAATGAAACAAACAATAAATAAAGCGATTTTTCTGTTTTGCATATCATTAAATATACTGAATAAATTAGATATTTGTATAAATATATACTACAACGTTTCTGCAATCGAGTGTATATATATATATATACATATATATATATCCACTACTTCTACTACTAACAATTAACTATAAATAAAAACTATAAAAGTATATCAATAAATATAAAGATCAATAAATGATAATAAAGTGTTATAAAAGATTTGAATTTTGATTAAATTCTACATTACGAACGGCTTTTTTAAAAATTATTTAATGAGTTCGCCTCTTTAATGGTCATATCTAATTTATTCCATTCGTTGCTTGCGAAGTTTATTGAGGTCCAAAGACCCCAATCCCTTTTGGCTAACGAATATTATTTCTTGTTCTAGTGTTATAATTATGAGTAACTTCGTTGAAATCTAAGTTAAAAGTATGTGAAAAAAGATAGTTGTAAATACGTTTGTACAAAAACATTAAACGATGTTCAACTCTTCTTCTATTAAGTGAGTTCCATTTGAGCTTATTCACAAACTCGGTGGCAAAATAAACTAGTATTATTAGAGCAGACCCTGGTTGAACCCGAGGTAGCTTTACCCCGAGTATCAAAGACGAGATTCGCATAAACATGAGTGGTCAACTGTTCTCGTTTGTTGTGTGGCTCTGTTGACTTCGCAGAGTTCCGTTAGTGGTTTCGATAGAGTTGACGGCATAGTACATTCTCCTTCATCGTCCTGCACATATGATGAACTTGACCTACATGGTGCTTTTGTCTAGGCTGTCAATCCTACAATTTTTACTCGGGCTTTTCCGAAGAAAACGGCCGAGTTATAAATTGGGTTTCGTTTTTTGCGTTGCCACAAATCGCCGTCGCGTTCACAGCGCATGCGTTGATTCTATGTAGTGCGCATGCGTGGTAGTATGAACCGTAAAAGCACATGGTCGAAGAGTAATGTCGGATTGTCTCAAGGTCTCGTTGCTGACTGCGAATACTATGGAGTCTATGGAGTTTCACGGTTAAAGAGAAAGCCCGAGTTCACGCAGTCATGCGTCTAGTTTTTATATAGTCTTCAATAAACCTTTCACAGGACGGTTTCATAGACCTATAACTAAGTCGATTTTAGCTGTAAGTCTTAACTCCCACCTTACAAATCGGTAGAGAATATTGGATTTAATAGCTCCTAAAAAATCGAGACCGTCGTTCATCAAAATGCATGCACAACACCATCTACTAATTAAAGTCCCCTACATTCCCTTAGTTTTCCAACCTCACCTCAGGATGAGAGCTGGGACGCATAAAACTAATGACGGCCTAATTCGACCAAATGAAATACCTACCAATGCACAATGATATAGATATATCAATAGAAATGAACGTCAGACTAAGAATCGTATTCTCAAAGGAATACATCTGTCTGAATATGTCAAAGCAGTAATCTTAACTGCCCCTCGCACAAGTAGGAGAGAATTTTTAAAGAACATTTGATTGGCTCAGCGTGATGGATGACCGGAGCACTACTTCGTGGTACATTAGTCAAAGAGGATATTGATGTAAGTGATTTAAAAGCTACCCTACCAAGTCGAATTTTCAGCGATTTGATTCTACATAAAATAGATAGTACATGAATGAGATTTTTTGTCATCCGGATCATTTGTAAATAAAAAACCGTGATTACTATAAGAAAACCAATTTGCAGTAAACTTTCTATAAACCCTTACTAACCTAACTTAGATAAACAGGATATTGTACTACTCCAGCGAGAAATGTTTTGTATATTTGATGACGCCTCTTATGACATCGCACTCATTAACGTATTGGAAGTATAAACGTAGATCGAAAAGGCAGCTTGGTGAGTAACAAGCAAAATTACGAAAGCCATATCACGAAAAATAACCGTTTTGCTTCAGTAAAAGCACTAAACAGGTATTGGAATCATGTTCAACAAGAAACACAACGAAATATTAGCACATGAGCTTGCCAACAGATCTTTAGGGCAAGTCATCGTTGAAACTGGTTTTCTGGTCCTCATAGCGGTCACAGCTTTCGTAGGCAACTCCTGCGTGATCTATGTGTTTTACAAGACACCGTCCATTCGTAAAGTCGCCAATTTCTATCTTATAGCTTTAGCTATCTCTGACGTTACCATGTCTTTACTTGAAATGCCTTTAACGATAGCCGTAGCCGTCACTGGAAAGGATGTTTTGGGTAGAAATATTGGCCAGGTATTTTCGATATTAGGAATGGTACTGATCTATGGTTCTTTCCTCACGACCGTTCTGATTGCAGTGAACAGGTTCTTTTGTGTCGTTAAACAAAAGTTCTACAAGAAATATTTCAATCCTAAACCAGCTATTGTAATGATTGCTTTGGCTTGGATAATTTCCTTGGGCTGTGTCGTAGTACCATTTCTTGATGGTACAGTGGTGTTCGAGTTTTATCCAGGAAGACTGATGTACTACCCCTCGTTTACTAACCACACCATAGAGATTGTTGTCACAGTCTTCACAAGCACTGGATTCCTGTTTTTTCCAGCGTTGGTTGCTTTCTGTTACTGGAAGATCTATAAAACAGTCAAGGGACACAACGCAAACGTTTCTACAACTCTTAATGCTGGACCTCATGGAAGAGCCAAAACGTCCAAGGAAGAGATCAACGTTACCATGTCCGTCTTACCTTTGGCTTGTGGATGTATTTTGTGTTATTTTGTGAATTCAACTCTGATTCATGTTAATGTATATATCAACCTTCCTCGCTTGGTTGATATGTTTATGTTGTACACCCTTTTCCTCAACAGTGCCATCAACCCATTCATCTTCAACGTATTCAGCAAACCTTTCAGAAAGGAATTTTTGAAACTGATATTTGGGTATGGATCGGTAAGAGTTGCAGTCGTATCCAAGTTGGTCGATAGTTCTCCTGGAATAGGGAAAAATCTTCCAGCACAAAATCTGTCTTCCCCCGGCATAAACCACATAGGTCTTTTTTCTGAACATGCTTAATGTTAAAAAGTTAACAATAAACTTAAGTCTAAACGTCGAAACTCAAATATTACTTAAGTGTGAACGTCGTTCAAAACGAAAAAAAAAACTAATCCATAAATGCGAAATAGATTGTTTTAAAAATATATGACATTTAAGAACATTAAAAGGTATTCACTACCTCTAAAATTGAGGAGGATCAAAAGACGAGAAAGAGGAAAAAGAAGAGGAAAAAGAAAAGAAAAAAGAAAAGAAAAAAGAAAAGAAAAGAAAAGAAAAGGAACAAGAAGAACAAGAAGAACAAGAAGAACAAGAAGAATAAGAAGAACAAGAAGAACAAGAAGAACAAGAAGAACAAGAAGAAAGAAGAAGAAAGAGAAAAAGCCAATGTCCGCGTTTGTTATACAAGTTAAAGTGGATATCAACCCTTCGACAATACTTTCACTGTCGATTCTATATAATGATGATAATGATGATAATGATAATAATGATAATAATGATAATAATGATAATAATGATAATAATGATAATAATGATAATAATGATAATAATAATAATAATAATAATAATAATAATAATAATAATAACTTTATTAAAGTCTCCCAAAAAACTTCTAGCCGGGCACAAGCGCCCTACTAATCGAGGAGACAAATATGAAGTTAACACTTGAATGGTAAAATATTTCTTGATTCGAGTGATGCATCTTTAAGTTATAAAAGTTTTTTGACGCTCAATCACAAACTGCGATCCCACAATTCCTTGCAGTCGTTACTAGTCTTCCTTTGAACTTCGAAAGAAAACTCCCCCAAACCATATTGTTTTTTAATAAAAATTTTGGTATTCTTTGAATATAGCAAGCCAAGTGCTCTCACTGATATCAAGTACTAAAAGTTAGTCTTTTGAATAAAATTCTTAAGAAGTTAGAAGTTGAAGGTGTGTGGGGGGTTATTTTTTTAACTAGCTATGAATTTAACAAGTGCACTGCAGCACCCAAGGCTAAAGGACTTGGAAAATCAATTGCTCCAGCCCAAGAGCCCTTGAAAAGCGAGGAAAAACCTGACATAACCTTTCAGCAAAGTAGTGCTGTTAAGTTTGTATGGCTTCATTCGTTCCGGTTCCAATATCGTTAGAATTAACTTTAACGAGGAGCATCTGTCTTGCACTTCGGATGTGAATTTTCAATTTGAAGGGTCATTTTTTCGCTTAATCGATCGCAAAGACAGCAGATAACCACCTTTTCTTCACTCTATTCTTTTTTTTTTCTTCTTCGTCTTTACCTGATATTGCTTGTATCTAATATTTGTTTGTTAAAAGTTTCGTTGGTCTTTCAAAGGCGTTTTTATGTCATTCATTGGCATAGTTAAAAGATCTATTAACTATGATGTTTAAGAGTAGCATGTGCAAAAATAAGTTGAAGACCGATCTCCTCCTCTTTTCGACTGAAAATTGTATCAAAATGTAAATGAAAACTACGGTCTGGTGGGGCAGATGGCGCTCCGAAAGCCCATTGTTCACCCAAACTTCATCATTAATAAACCGTTTTTTTTCAAGATTGCGTGCGCATCCCAATTTAAGGAACTTGACGGGCCACGATACCAAAACACGAGTATTATCATGCACTGCTATGAAATTTTTTTCGATAAGAATTCATAAAATCGATTATTCTCCTCTTCAAATATAAAACTGTCTTCTCAATTTTACTGAATTTGCGTTTTTTAGTTTCGTGGCCCGTCAAGCTGGATGCGCACGCAACCTTGAGAAAATGGTCTATAACATATTGGTTTTCGACGCTCTATGTCATATAAAATAATTTTATTATAGCCATATCTTTTGCATATACCTATATTTAAGAAAACGTTGTGGGTCGGAAATCTGAAATGAATGTAAGACCGAAATGAATCGTGAAAAAGTTAATATCTAAATAATAATAATAATAATAATGATATGCTAACTTTGAACGATGACCTGCGCTGGTGGATTGTCTGGCTAAGTGCGTAGAGAGAAAGAATAAACAAATAGGACTTATTTAATTATTATCATCATTAATCATCATCATCATATCATTATCATTATTATTATTATTGTTGTTGTTGTTATTATTATTATTATTATTATTATTATTATTATTTAATATTACTCTTTTTTCAAGAAAGCCGTATTAGGCAAAATAAAATTTTAAATTTTAAAGAAAAATCACCATCGATTGCAAATATTTGACGTTGTTATAAATATGGTAAAATGCTTTTAAGACAACTAAAACAACTTTCACTCTGGAGAGACAGAATCATATATGTAATATCTCAGTCAATAAGCCTGGAATGTTATAGAAAAGGAAAAGATAGAAACTGCAAAAGATAAAATAAAATAAAAATTGAAACGCATCCTAGAGAAACGTCTCCATTTTTTTTTTTCTACGAATACCAAAATGTTGTCGTTCACATTGAGGCATTATAGAAATAAGCCGGATTTGGACGTTGAATTCGAGATCTCTACGAATATCTCTATAATCGATTATGAATACGATTCATTGTGGTCAGTGCGTCTAATGTTGCCATAATTATGAAGCTCTTTATATTCAGATTATATTAGCAAATGTTGTCGTTCACATTGAGCCATTATATTGGACGCTGAATTCGAGATCTCTACGAATATCCCTATAATCGATTATTAATACGAATCCGTGTGATCAGTGCGTCTAATGTTGCCATAACTATGAAGCTCTTTATATTCAGATTGGTCTATATCTAACTGAAGTGGCTGGTAATCAGGCCTTTCTCTCTCCTCGAGGTCCCTTTCTCCAACATTGGTTTTAACTTTCGTTGGGCTTCCCGCTGTTGTCGCTCCCATGTCTTCATAATACTCGCTGCACAGCTTATCAAATTTAAACTTAGCTGGCACTTTCATTGGAAGAAAAGATTTCGTACCTCTTTTACTTGTGTCTACAGCTCGGTCTATTTCTTCATACTCCTCATCGTTGATCGGCGGTGGGGGAGGGGGAGGGAGCTGTTCATCAATTTCCTTAGTATTGGCCTCAGGGTCTACAGCTGCGTGTGTGTTCTGGATGGTGAATTTTTTGTCACGTGGTTCTGACGTCATGCCATAAGGTCCACACCGCTGGTCGACTTGTTCGTATACATCCTCGGTTATGATTGGAGGAGTATTTGAGACATCTTCAGACGCATATCTACGATCTTCCATCTCAGCAACGTTCTGCATATCAAGCAAGAGAAGATTTATCCCTTGAAGTGTTCAAAGGATTTTTGTTCCAACATCATCAAGATTAACTGATCCGCCCCTCCCCCTCCCTTCGTGTGCCACCCTACCTCTCCGAGGCCCCCACCCAGAGGCGATAGACTAATAAACGGTCGCTGAGGATACTGAAGGTTTCATATTAAAAACCCACTATATACCAAGAGCATGCTTCGCGTTTCACGCGCAAAGGTTTCAATGTGAGGCTTCGTGCGTAATGCTCAGTGATTTGTGACATGCTTTGCTTTTCACGCGCAAAGGTTTCAATTTAAGGCTTCGTGCATAATGCTAAGAGGTTCGTGACAAGAGAAAAGAAATTCATTTAATTTAGCACGTAGCCTCATACTCAAACCTTTGTGCGTGACAAGCGAATCATTTCTTGGAAGTGGCATGGGTTATTGGGTGGCTAGGTACAGCTGGGTGGCTGGGTACAACTGGGTGGCTGGGTACAGCTGGGTGGCTGGGTGGCTGGGTACTGCTAGGTGGCTGGGTTTTGTAATGGCATAGCCTTTTTAGTACCTCAAAAACGGTTTCGTCAACTCTGGATTTCTGTGATAACCTGAAACAACCAATAGTATCATAACTAAGATGCGGTAGAGATAGAGGATATTACATTTATCTTCGAGTGTTGAAAAGATCTCTCACGAGTGAGCGCAGCGAACTATGTTTTGGCTTTTTCAGGCAATTCTTTCCGTGTATTTTTGAATAGCCATCGCAATGGTGTTATTTTCACATATGAAATTAACATGTTATTTTCACGTGTGAAGATATCAATTTTTCGAAATAGAGAAAAATAGATATTTCATTGGTAATTATATAATAAAAGTAAATATTATTCACGAACACGGTCATTACACGGTAAGGTATACGCCAGACCAATAACATTGCACAAGAATTTACTCTCCGTCCAATCAAATACCAGAAACACGGTATGAACACGGCTTGGACACTGTCACGCCAAGGTGACGGCAAAATCAAACAAATTACATTGCGCAAGAATAAAATCAGTCAATTAAAATTCTAGGAAACTTCGCGGTCACCGCACGGTACGCTTACTGTATTGAGCTTTTCACAGTCATACGAAAACTGCTCTGTTTTCGATGCGTATTCATGGCTATAAAGAGGGCTAAGAAACAAATTTTAACGCATGAAATTGCCGGCTTTCACTCAGCTTAAAAGATTCTAGATCCCATTATCTGTTCCATATGGTGGTCAAACACTGACCACCATGTGCTGTCAACCAGAAAGAATTCTATTGAAAACTTGCGATTCAGCTGATGAACATTCCGCACGAGACGAAATTGCGTCACTAGTGCAACTCAGAAATAAGAAACCAATTGAACGAACCCACCTTTTTTCAGCTTTGAGAGTTCCTGAAAAAAAAGATCATGAAAAAGAAAACAGTTCACTAATAATAATAATAATAATAATAATAATAATAATAATAATAATAAGTCCTGTCATGCTGGTAGGTTACGAAATTACGCCCTATCTAGCTTACCCAATTAGCATTCAAACGTGTTTACTGCTGATAATATAATAATAATAATAATAATAATAGAGTTGCGGCAAGAAATGCTGCGCAGTGGCTGTGCGTGTCCGCACATTCTGATTGGATGACAAAAATTATTGAACGTGCGCTGTAATTGGTTGAATAGATACCATAGATTCTGTACAGTCGTATCATGCGTTTCGTTGATATTTTGTACACTCATATGAGCTATTCATATAGGTTAGGGACAGAAGTATTTGTCTTTGATATTGTTGGCATTGATGATGATGATGATGATGATGATGATAGTTATGATGATGATGATGATGACGTTGGTGATATGATGATAGTGATGATAATGATGGTGATGAGGATGATAGTGATGATGATGATGATGATAATCTTAATGATGTTGGTGATATGATAATAGTGATGATGATGATAATGATGATGATGTTGATGATGATGATGGTGACGATGATGATGATAGTGATGATGATAGTGATGATGATGATGATGATGATAATGATAATGATGTTGGTGATATGATGATGGTGATGGTGATGATGGTGATGATGATGATGTTGATGATAATGATAATGATAATGGTGTTGGTGATATGATAATAGTGATGATGATGATAATGATGAATATGATGATAATGATGATGGTGATTATAATGATGATGAGGAGGAGGATAATTAAAGAAGAAGAAGAAGATAATAAAATGCGGTAAAATTGGTCCCTTAAATTATTACTTCCATCACGACAAGATGGGAAAAAAATCTGCAAAAAAGGACGCAATCCATAAATAATAATGATTGATATACTTACTGTTTGTTCTTTTGATCCTCACGATATAAAACAGTAAAAACATAATAAGAATACAGAGACTGCCAATAATAGAATATCCAACTGCAATACAAAATAGAATACACTCAATTGAAGAATCGTTGTCGGGTTCAGAAACATAGAATATAGAAGCTGAGACCGAAATGGCACATGGGAAGTACGTTAGTTAGATGCATGCTGTGACCGGCGACCCGTGGCATCATCCACTGTTTTCATACGCGTTTGGCATTCTAAACCGACTGCATGGATGGCGCAGATGAATAAATTATAATATAATTATGGCATTTCCCATGTGCCATTTCGGTCTCAGCTTCTATGTTCTATGTTTTGAACCCGACAACGATTCTTCAATTGAGTGTATATTATAACGTTCAATCTAATAGTTGTTTGACTGATAATGCCAATCGAACGTAAGCATCAAGAAAGACAAACCGAGAGATATTCCATGGTCAGCTTCTTTTGTTTTGTTGAGTTGATCTTTTTTGCCTGTGAAGAAAAATGAGAAACTTGATGTAAATAATGAAACAATATAAAACGGGTTTTTACTTGTCCATAAGCCGCGAGGGGGAGGGATGGGGGCATTTGATTTCTAAACCGGGGTTTGTAATGAGGGAAGAAGGGTGGGAGGGAAGGAGGATATATTAATATTATACGCACAGCCCAATGATTTCGACTATTCATACCATCAGTCGGTGCTATTGATCCTTTTGCTATTACAACCATGGGGCCTGGTAACAGTTTCTTCAAAAATATCAAAAATGCATTTAATAAGTCGAGTTAAACACAGTACCTTTCTCTTTAATGGGATTAATGAATGCTTTGCTTTCAACTAACCCCTTCTTTTGTCTTTTGATTGTTTGTTTTTGCTTCCTTGCCTACCTTGTTCTCATTTGTTTCTTTTGTCTTATTCTATCATATAAACACTCCTTTCTACCACCTTTTTCTCTTTTACTCCAACGAAGGACTAGCGTGCTAAACGTCGGTAAGTTTTTTCATCTTTTCACGGTGTAAAATGTACCTTTTTATCATCACCTTTCTCTTTAATTCACTCTCTATTCTCCTTAATGGGTCTTAATGATGGTGATGATGGTGATGATGGTGTTGATGGTGTTGATGATGTTGATGATAATGATGATGATGATGGTAAGATAGTGATGATGGTGATGATGGCCATAAAGATGATGGTGATGATGGGGATCATGGTAGTGATGATAGTGATGTTGGTGACAACGATAAAAATGATGGTGATGATGGTGATGATGATGATGGTGCTGATGATGGTGATGGTGATAACGGTAAAGATGATGGTTATGATGATGGTGATGGCAATGATGGTGATGATCAAGTCTTATTTATTTATAAACGATATATACTTGTGCTAACCTTTTCCTTATTTTGCGTCAGAGCTCTTTCCAGCACTTCATACTCTCTCCCACTTTCCAATTCCACATTTTCATATTTCCCATTAAACTTCCCATTTCCAAGAGTGAATATCTGTGGGAATGACCCTTTGTTGGAGTATACTTCTGCTGTTATATAGTAGCGTAGATCTTTTTCTTTTGCAGTTGAATAATCTGTTAAATTGGCTGCATCGATAGAACTTTTATCCAACTGTCGAACTATTAGCTGATAAGCCCTGGAATAAGAAAATATCCTATTATAAGTATTTAGCAAACACAGCAGACACCTGAGCACGTTCTCGCGCCCCGTCGTCTTCAAAAATGACACATTATGGTACAGTGCAATATGATTTGGCGCTCCTCTATGTCCTGGTGATGTATGATGCTAGCTTTCTCAGACAATGGATTGGATCTACTGCAAGGGAAACCAAATATATAGAAACCTTATCATTATCAGCCTAGCCAATAACAAGATGACTACACTCTAAAATCACTGCCAAATAAGTATTAAAATAAGTAATGAAGTCAAAAATCATAATTACCAGATTTGCCCATTGACATCAGAGGCAGGCCATATGGTCACATGTGCGATGGACGTATTGAAGTTACCTAGCGGTGGTGTCACTAACGGTGCAGGAGGGGCTAAAAACGACAAAGATGACAATTTGCATATACTTTATTTAAAATCTTAGCATGGTTATTTCAAAAAAGATATTTTCGAGAAACAGATAAAAGAGTTATATGTTAAGTGTATGCTACAAAAGAGTGTTGATGCGCAACTAAGGCCCCGCGTCCACACGTCTCCAGATTAGTCACGTGTTGCTGAAGGGGGCATCCATTCCAAATCGGGAGATTCTTTATTAATGTAATCTTAATATTTTCCAGTAATTATAAGTTAGTATTTTTTAAATGAATTAATTTACAAATTTGAAAGTTGATTCCAAACTGAACTACATGCAAGTTTTTTTAGTGATAGCTAAAAAAATATTTGGCATGAAACTAATATTTAATATCATAAATCTCAAGGACGAGCCGATCTTTTCAAAATGTTCTCTTAATTCTTCCAATGTTACCCCCTGGAATTCGAAGACCGCATGGCTAATTTGTGTTAAAATATGAAAACAAACATGGCGTCTATCTAGAATATGACCTATTGCTTTTAAGCAATAAATTAAAATTGAAATAACTTAAAATTTACTTAATAATACTGATAGTCGCCTAGTATTACTAACCATCAATGAACGTGTCTGTTGATATTTTAACGCTCGTATCTCCTTCTCCACACTTTGATGATGCAGAAACCCTGAACTCATAGTGCGTGTCTGGATAAAGGTGTTGCAACGTGAGCTTTGGTAGTGGATTGATTGTTACTCTCTTTCCACTGTGCATAAAAGTGTTATTATATCGCTTGTGCCCCAAGAAATATATCTGTAATGAAATCAATAGGAATGTAACGTAAATTTGAAGAAAGATATCGTGATCGTGACAGGGACAGGGACAGGGACAGGGACAGGGACAGGGACAGGGACAGGGACAGGGACAGGGACAGGGACAGGGACAGGGACAGGGACAGGGACAGGGACAGTGATAACAATAATGGAATGGCTGGAGCTTTCTCTACACAGAGAGAATACTTTTAATTGATTAGAATTTTTTTAATTTGAGCAATCGTCGAAAATTCAAATTCTTGTTTCAAGTTCCATTACTTATACATTAATTCTAATGCTGTTGTTGTGCTGATGTTGTGTACATGCAACAATAATATGCATGCTTGCATTCAACGAAAATTGCAAAAAGTAGAAAAGATGATTCTACTCACTGTGTATTGCCTGATATCCTCAGCACCCGACCCTGGTTTCTTCCACTGTAAAGTCACTTCTCTCTTGTCCCTAAATACCACAATCACTTCTCTTGGAGGATCTGGCGCTGCAACCAAAACAAAATACATTAAATATCCCACGATTCACGTCTTATTGAATTGAGAAGGAATTATATACAGATATGGCAACCATTTTGAAAACTATTGTTCTGCACTGACTAGCGACTGACTAGCCTCTCAAACACGTGAAAACGCTTTTGTGTTTCCACTTAGACATTCAAGACTCAGTAAAAACGAGGGTTTTAGGAATCCTGTGGACTCCCCAATTGCTCCGCTACAATCTCCGCGCACGTCCACAGGAATCCTGAAACACTCGTCTTTACTAAGTCTGGAGAGAAAAGTGGGACCACTTGCAGTCTACGAGGCAAGTCAGTCCACAACAATAGTGATTCAATCTCCGCGCACGTCCACAGGAATCCTGAAACACTCGTCTTTACTGAGTCTGGAGAGAAAAGTGGGACCACTTGCAGTCTACGAGGCAAGTCAGTCCACAACAATAGTGATTCAAATTGGCCGCAATATTTCAATACGGTGTATACTAAGCTTATTTCTACGACCCCGCACTAATCTAGCATTTATCAAATCATCAAATTTTTATCAGTATTTATGTAAAGACGATATTTAATTCATTCTTATAAGGTCTATTTCATTGGATTTCCGTGCAGTTCAATTTACGAAGATGCGTGGCGCCATAAAAATACACGTATTCTTAAAATGCACTGCGCGTGCAAATAATATTCTGCATTTGATGAGCGCAATGTTACATGCACCGCTAAAAGAATAAGTTATTAGAATCGAGATCATCTTCTGAAATATGTTGCGCAACAAGTTTCATCGTATCAACACGACCTGCAATGATAATTGCTGTATGTTATGTACCGATATGAACTTCTTAATCTTTATATTTGATACATGCAGGAAAAGCGGCTACTTGTGATGTCCAGAGAGCTACTTGCAAACAAGGTTAATAACTAAGTTAAAACTACAGCAAAATACAGCAAAAATTGATAACAAAGGTGATGCAGCAAAAGTTGATTTTGTGACATCCCTTGAAAACAGTCTGTTAAAAGAGAATGTTTAAAACACGAACGATAATGGTTACCTACCAGAAGTATAAAAGATAAAAGGTGTGCTGTACGGACCAGGGCCAGCATTTGTATACCCACGAACAGATGCAGAATACTTGGCACAAGTTGCAAGGTTCTCCAGCACTGTTTTAGACCCATTTATCTCCTTCGAACTGACCACTTTGACTGGCTTGTCTGCTTGCATGATTAGAGTCCACGTCACCTCGTACTTTGTGATTGGTCCGTTTGCTTTGTCACGTGGGATTGGTTGCCAAGATACCACGAAATTTGAAGGGTCTTGTTTAGTGACTTCCCTTATTGATGGAGGTATACTAGGAGCTAAAAAGAATAGTGGTGAATCAAAAAACTGATTTCGCATAGAATACTCAGGTTTTCAAATCTGTTGCTCAGGGTAACCTCGATTTTGTGCCGTAGAATATTCACGTGTTACAGTGAAGGTCCGTGGAACTTTATTATAGCATTGCATGTCAGTTGTAGTTGTACTTTTTTTACTTTACCGTTGGTTTTGTAAATGTTTTGATACTAAATTAAGGCTAACCCTAAGTAACAAACGTTTGTTATCAAGGAATACAGCGATATTTCAGAAATTTGAAAAGTCATCTAAAGCCGCCATCTTGGATCCCAAAATATCCCTTGGGGACTGAGTTCGTACCAGTCCTTCTCTAAAGACGAACCATCACTTACCATAGACAGGTATGATAATCTGTCTCGCTGAAGTGTCATTTCCATCTTTGACAGTGACAGCTTTGACGCGAAACCAGTAGGTCAGACCACCTGACACAGGTAAAGTTACAGCCATTATCGATCCTTTTACAGTGGCCTTGTTTGACACAGAAAGGCTATCATTATGGCTGTATGATACTACGTAAGTTTTGATTATACCATTGGGGAACGCTGGTGCATTCCATGTTAGGTGTACATGTGGTCCTGTGGTATTAGTTGGTGGAATGACTGATGTTTGAAGATTGAGAGGAGGTGATGGAGCTGGTGAAGGAAATACAAAATATTAACATGGGGTTCCTGTGGTATCATAGGAGCTGGTGGATGAAATGCAACAAATATTAACACGGGGTTCCTGTGGTTTCCTAGGAGCTGCTGGATGAAATGCAAAATATATTAACACGGGATCCCTGTGATATTAGTAGGTGACATGACTGATGCTTGAAGATTGAGAGGAGGTGATGGAGCTGGTGAATGAAATACAAAATATTAACTTGGGGTTCCTGTGGTTTCATAGGAGCTGCTGGATGAAATGCAACAAATATTAACACGGGGTTCCTGTGGTATTAGTAGGTGACATGACTGATGCTTGAAGATTAAGAGGAGTTGAAGGAGCTGGTGATTAAATGGGATTCCTGTGTTAGCATTATGTGTAAGGACCAATGAAGGTCATGCCATTGTGCTGGTTTGTTTTTCTTTACATATTGCGGTGCGGGTTTCAATCAGCTATCAAGAGTCTTTGAATCTCATTATCTGCTCCAAATGGTGTAGTCAAACACTGACCACCATGTGCTGTCAAGCAGAAAGAATTCTATTGAAAACTTGCGATGCAGCTCAATGATAAATATTCCACACGAGACAGGAATATGCAAGAATTGCAATAACACGCTATGTTTGTAAAGGCCGGTTTAGAAGGTACGATTTTCGCCTACAACTATCATATACAACACGCTCGCGTCTGTCGTAGGCGAGTTGTAGGCTTGATTTACACGCTACGACTCGAGTTGTAGGATGGCGCGGGCGTGTTGTATACGATAATTGTAGGCGAAAATCGTACCGTCTAAACCGGCCTTAAAGAAGAGGATATATCAAGCTATACTGAGTACCAGTTAATTAATATAAGAAGAAAAATGTTTCCTACCATCTTGTAATGTTCGAGCAGTGACGCTCATTGTATAAGGACCATCCCGTATGGTGTAGGCCAACACCTTGAAGCTATATGACGTATACTTCTCAAGACCATCCACGATACATTGCAGTGTATCATTACCAGGGATATTCTTGATTAAAGAGGGACCAGAGGACGTTTGGTAATGGACCTTCGATCCTCTTATGATGCCATTACGACTCTCTCTAGGTGGTAGTCTCCATGATAAACGAACAAACGTTGAACTAAGCACTGTGACGAGTAACTGTTGTGGCGGTAGGCTTGGAGCTGTAAAAATCAGGAATTCAGTTCTTGAACTACATTTCACGGCTATTTCAAAAGCGTTTGGTGAAGGTTTTGTTGCACGTTGCACATTTCAAATACATGTATTTTGCATAGAAAGCATCACTATGCATTACGTCTCGGACGTTCAGATGAAGAGATTTTAAGGGATTAATGAGGCATAGACATGCTTTGTTAAAACTTCACACATGAGGTTTGCCAACAACAAATTAAAGGGAACATTTTAGCTGGTTGATTAAATTTAGTCAACATGGCGGCTATTCTTGGAATGCAACCATTTGACTAGATATCCCTCGAAATACAAATAACAATGAAACAGCTTCATGTGCTGGTTGATCTAACAAGAGAAGCTAATGAGGAATGCTTTGTTATCGTCAACCACGATGGTGGCTATGACGCAACATGCACCACAAGAATAACCCCACATGATAAGCACATTTTTAAAACTGAATATTCTTACCGTCTTCCAGCGTTCGCACAACAACTGCACTTAAAGGACCATCTCCTTTGTCATTGAAAACGTTTATTTTGATGCGATACAATGTCCACTTCCTTAGGTTACTGATAGTATAAGCACTTTGTTGACTTCTAATAACTATTGTCGTTTCATCATTTCCTATTATATTCTCATAGATTATCTTGTACCCCTGTAGTGGACCATTGATTCCAGATGTCGGAGGCTTACAGGAAGAAAAAAGATATTATCTGTAACGAAATGGTGTACATCTTTCGTTGTTGTGGTTTACGTTTCCTTACTCACCTGCCAAGTAACAAGTACGCTTTGTGATGACAAGACTTTTACTACAACTGCTTTTGGTACGGCGTCTGGTACTGCGGAGACATATATCAAAGATATTAAAGTAATTGGGAAAATACAGCTTACATTAATTTAAAAGTTATTGCGACAACAGTTCTGAGTCTTATAGTCTTGCTTTGAGGCGTTTCATCTCATCTACAGTATATAGACCCATTGCATGTGACGTCAAAGCAGCTCAATTTGGAAGACAATACAAAAGAATTTCAATCTCAAGAGAATTGGAAACCTATTGTTATGTCCTTCAGATTCAGCTGCAAAGAGCTATTCGTCTAAGCGCTTCAAACCAATCAAAGCGCAAAATGTCTAACAGCTGTTTCATAATGTTCATGAGGTACAACTCAAAATATCTGAGAGCAATATCGTATATTAATTCCTTCGTGTACAGACTTACAAGCAGAAACTGTCGTGAAGTTCATTGGCTGACTCCACTCTCCATGACCTACTGCGCTGACAGCTTTTATCTTGACACTGTAGTTGCTATAGATACTGAGACCTGTGATCACGTGACTTAAGGCAGGAGAAGGCACATTTATTGTCTGTGTTTTCGTACTGTTCTGGTACTGTATTATATATGCTGTCACTGTTGCCTGCGAAGGTCTTTGTACTGACTGAGTCCATTTTACTGTTACTGACATTGATGTGATATTGTCTACAGTAAGCATCGCAAGGATCGCTGGGTAATCTAGCATAAAATAGGAAACAGTATACATTAGCTTGCAGTTTTCTATGACTCAGCTTGCCACATTTCCGCGCCAAAGTATTTACAAATACTAACGGTAAAGTATATAGAATAAACAACTTTAACAATACAATCATTTTGAAATTCCACTGATCTTAATTGGAACACATGAATATTCTACGCGTGAGCAACAGAGTGATTTGAAACCGTTCAGTGATCACAAATAATAGTTCCAAGCCGAGGTTGGAGTTGCCGTGCAAGATAAACTATGATTTCGTTATGCGCGGCAACTCCAGGCTCGACTTGGAACTATTATTCTTGGTCACTGAACGAAACTGTAAAAAGGAGTATTGTCACAGCACTAGGTTATGTAGCTTACCGAGAATTACTGTGACCCCAGCACTTTGTATAGCATCAGAATCAGTGTTAACGTTTTCATACATGCCTCTACAGACATATGGCTTGCTGCATACCACAGAAGAAGACCTCTCGCAGCTAAGGAACGATGTAACCAACAATATCAAAATGAACATATAATATACTTATACTTTTAAAGAGTGTAGTAGCCAAAGACTGCGGGGGCGAGAATTGAAGCTAAAAAATGGTTAATTTATACCTCCAAAGGAGGACATAGGGAAAGCAAGACCCTTTTTTATTGATGGGTTGCAAGCATTCCCAAGAAAATTAAAAGACAAAAACATGGCGGCCATTGTGGTACCGTTAACAATGGATGCTAATGAAAAATCTTTTGTTAAATGGTACCAACATGGCCGCGATGACGTAACGTGCAAACGAAGAATAGACTTCATGCCATGTCCAATCTCTTTCGAGAATGATTCCGGGATGATTCCGCGCGCTATCATTGGTACGACAAATCTCGATCTTCAATGCCGTGCCATAACTTTGCTGCATCCAGTAATTTTACATAGCAATACGAAACTCTAAGTCAGTAACGTACATCGCTTCCCTCCTCCCCAAAACACACACACAAAGTCCTATGTAACTTACTGGTACGTATTGAGTGCATCATCAGCTGTCGTATAGTTCACTCTCAATGTAGACTGCTTGACTCCATTAGCACCACGCACCAGACCAGTAGATTGACTGGTGATGTCAGTATTACCAGAGTACCATTTGATGTACTGTATTAATGGTTCTTGTACAATACACACCAGATCTACATAGCTATTGGATGCTGCTGTAAGGTTTTGATTGGTCAGAGCTGATATTACTGGTCTGGAAGCTGGACAGTTGGTAAAGTGAAATCGTTGAATAGCGTTTAGTAGAGAAATTTTCCAACAGAACTGTGACGTCATTCGTCCGTGAAATTCAAAATAAAAGGCAAAACTCTGAAGAATTCTGCTGACTTTTTCTTCATGGAAGGGTATTTTCTTTAAATTTATCTTTTTTCAGATGGAAGTTTACATAAGACCTTCATAATAACTCTTTGTTTTATTTTCGCCCTTTTATTGATGAGCAATAGACCCATTCAACTTGGGTGCGATGTTTCTCATTTCAGACCACGTATCATTTCCAAGATTATCATTTCTTTGTTTAGCGTTGTTCATGAGAAGACACGTGAATATTAATACGAATCAAACTATTAAGAATCTTGGTCTCAAGGGAATGATACTTGGTAATGATCGAAAACATTAAAACGAAACTGAATGGACAACTTCGACGATACGGCGACCATCTTGCCAGAGACTAAAACAAAACAAAGATGACAGATCGTTTCTTTCTTTTATGGATAAAGGTGATTGATGTTGTATTCTCTTGAGTTGAGCTTTTACGTCAATCGATGTCATTACTGTAACAAAGCTTTATTTGCCCCCTGGACGCCCCATAATGCCTTGCAATCCAAGCTGGCCGCCATATCGTCGAAGTGGTCCATTGAAAAGGACTATTGGAACCGGAAATTACGTCACAACTTTTTTCAGGTTCGTTTGTGCATCCAAATTCGAGGGGTCACAAAAAAATCTAAAATTAAAAGACAGAATGTGTCTAGTTATTCATATACTTACCATAGTCACATCCATATAGTTCTATTCTCATGCAGATGGCCTTGTTCCATGTCTGAGGTGTAACTCTGACGTGCCTGGCTGAATAAGCATGACTCAGCCATCTGACAACTATAGTGCTATTGTCAACATTGCCTTGCAGCACCTATAGTAACAAAATAAAACGGCTTATTAAGATGTATTGGATCTTATCGACAAAGTCATTACTGTGAGTAAAATTGGTTGCTATTAATAGAATTCCCGTTCTCGCCCATGTGGTAGAGAGAAAAACACTTATAATGGACGAATATTCTGTTTAAGGAGCTAGAGCTTCATGATTTTGAAGTTCCTAATCAACTCATAAACCGCCATATTTGTCCATTAACTTTCTTTCTATATATTTTTTACTTTTGTTTTGCTTCTCATATATTTTGTTTCTTTGTTTATTTTTGTTAGCTGTTTGCGTTGACCACACATATAACTTTTTTCGATTATAAAGAAGGTCCTTTCAATGGATGTGAAATATCAAGGTCTAATAAAGTTCACATCCAGTAAAAGGACTTTTTCGATTATGAAGAAGATCCTTTCAATGGATGTGAAATAGTCAAGGTCTAATGAAGTTCACATCCAGTGAAAGGACCTGTTCGATTATGAAAAAGGTCCTTTCAATGGATGTGAAATAGTCAAGGTCTAATTGAGTTCACATCCAGTGAAAGGACCTTTTCGATTATGAAAAAGGTCCTTTCAATGGATGTGAAATAGTCAAGGTCTAATTGAGTTCACATCCAGTGAAAGGACCTTTTCGATTATGAAGAAGGTCCTTTCAATGGATGTGAAATAGTCATGGTCTAATGAAGTTCACATCCAGTGAAAGGACCTTTTCGATTATGAAGAAGGTCCTTTCAATGGATGTGAAATAGTCAAGGTCTAATGGAGTTCACATCCAGTGGAAGGACCTTTTCGATTATGAAAAAGGTCCTTTCACTGGATGTGAAATAGTCATGGTCTAATGGAGTTCACATCCAGTGAAAGGACCTTTTCGATTATGAAAAAGGTCCTTTCAATGGATGTGAAATAGTCATGGTCTAATGGAGTTCACATCCAGTGAAAGGACCTGATTTGAACCATATAGAAGCAATACGCAGAGTACCTTATCAATGTTGCCCTCAGCTTTATAGGTGTTCCACAGATTGCCATCCATACTGTAACTGATAGTGTAGGTCGTAACCCACTTATTCATGGTATGGTCACCCTGTGTTGCTATACCTGTCACTGTCATCACTTTTCCCAGGTCAATCTGTATGTACTCTGTGTTAGATGACGTGCTACTACACCACGAGCTGTTGCCATAGAGACGACCATGTGACGCAGTATGGGTGTTGTTTAGGTAAGATGATGACGTCATTTGACGACTCTGAAGACTTCGTCCCATTTCAATTCCAAATGGAGAACTACAAGCTGATCATGAATGCGCAAGTTTCAAAGAAAACACTAATCATTAATCATACACGTTCAACTTTAATTTCGCAGTCTATTGTATTATGCTGTCGTTTTGTCTATTGTACTAGGTGTGATTCATTTGTATTTTTATTAATACATTGCATCAACTGCTGGCTACGTAGGCCATCCCCATCAACCATACGAACCCGTCGCTTGAGCGACCGCTAAACAATGGCTCCATGTAAGGTTGAACCTGATGTGTTCATACATTTACTGTATAATATCAATTTCAACCACGCCTGGGGCCATTGTTTAGTGGTCACACAAAAGACAAGAGAATTCATGAAAGTTCTCTTGGTTACCTGATGATATCCCGTAGACCTCTGCTTTCATTGTGGGCCATTGATTATGGCCTGTGGGATAGAAACGTAGAAACTTTGCTCTGGTTGGCTTGAGAGCATTTGTCACAACGGAATAGCGTTCTGTATTGCCAACAAATTCCTAGAGAGATATTCTTTATTAATAAAAGAGGATTGTTTTTGAAGACAGATCAAGAAATGTTGATTTAGAAACGCTCTGAGCCGGTCTGAATGGGAAAATTTTCAAGGAGGTATGCGAAAGAAAGATAGGCATATTGAAGAACTCATAATTATTCTAAGCGGTGTGAACCTCCCCTTCCCTCCCCTCATCTCCCCTACTTCGGAAATCCCTGGCCATGCCAGATCCTCCCTTGTTCTAAATCAGTCCATGGACACCCTTATCTTGATATGCATTACCTTGTCAATATTATTTTCTTGGTAATAATTCCAATTCACATTATCCAAGGACACTCTTATCTTGTATTTCTTTACGTATTCTACATTTAATCCACCGGCGCCTTGCGTGGATACAGCGCACACGTACACCAACGAACCCAGATCTATCTGTAGCCAATCACTACCGGATGCTGTCTTCGGTCCCCAGGCTTGGAATAAGAGAAGTCTACCGTGACTCGGCCTGTAACGCGGGTCGTAATAAGAGCTAGCAGTGAAGCGGTGATCAGGAATCGTACTAGAGTATGATAAACCTACAGAGATAGATGAACATCCTGAAAAATATGAATGATTCGATTAGTATAGCACCACGAAAAAGAATAAATCTGGATTGCAGCCATACGGGATTCCGCGCGGTGATTTTTGGCGCGATTCAGTTTTTTCTTTATTAAATAAAATCCAATGTCTTGAACCAGATTCCAGTTATTGGCTTTTTTTTTTTGAGGTTTTTTTTTTTTTTGAGGTTTTTTTCTTTACAACTTTGTACCATGAATTAGAAGTTTTAGACACTTTTGATACGGGAATCGCTTGCGTCAACAATATTTTCTCACGCACTTTTTGCATCGTATTGTCATTTGCTGCATGTATTAAAAAGGATTAGTAAGGGCAAGTCTTTTGTTTTAAAATTTTCTTTCCTCAAGCCCGGAGACACCAAATTTTAAAACAAAAGAGCAGGTCCTAGCAGTGGCTTCCCCTTTCGTGAAGATGGCATAAAGTAAGGAATCGATCAGGAGCTCACTTTACCTCCAGTGTTTTGTATCCCATACATCTCGGTTCTCGTGCATATTGTTGAGCCGTATCGACTGGTGGGCGCAATACGTAGATACTGGCCAACAGAGCCATCATACAACAGGTTCTTGACTATGGTATCAGAATCAAAGCTACCACTGAATGTCTACAGGAAAATTAAAACACGGGAGATAACGATGATGATGCAGGTGATGAAGATAATGATGGTGATGATGATGGCGGTGAAGGTAATGATTATGTATGTATATTTAGCAATTATTCGCCGAAGGCGAAGTGAATATCGGGGAATATTTACCGAGACGCGAGTCTTCGAGCGGCGAGGTAAATATTCTCCATATTCACTGAGCCTGAGGCGAATAATTGTCTTAGCATATACCAACTTGTCTACAGAGTAACTTATTTTTATATACAATAATTCAATAAAAACAAACAAACAGAAACTTTAAGTTTGCTTGACAAATTCACGCAAACCTTTTAACAAAACTTTTAGACCATACTTCGTAGCCTTTTTAGTACTGATAGGAATGGCATTTACTTATTAGTTTTTTCAATGTCCTCATCCGAAATTGTAGCAAAACGAAGTACACAAGTTGGTATTAGACTATATGCTAAATAAATATATACAAACTTTATTTCATGTGGGTAAACAAATTCAGTATAAAATTAATTAACTGGTTTCCAATTTGGCCGATGATTTTGGTGATGATGATGGGGATAATGATGATGATGATAATGATGATAAGATGTTTACCTTCACTTGGCTGTTTTCCATGTATTTAGTAAAAGTAGACCCATCATTTGATGTGAGCACATTGTAAGACCGAATCCACTGATCTGTCATGTGGTCACCCTGTGTTGCTATACCACAAATGATGTAAGGTGATCCTAAGTTGATCTGTAGATATGGAGAAGAGTCACTTGTAGCAGCACACCATGATGACCCTGCTGTGTAGTTTAGTCTTGCCTTGGATGGTGACGTGGTGCTGTTGTAAGCTGATGATGACGTAATGGCACTGTCTAGTATATTACCTCTAGCAACACCAACTGGTAGGGATCGACAAGATATACCTGCAGAGAACGAATAGACCTCTTTAGACTGGGCGTAATGTTTTCCCATTTCACAGCACGTTGCATTCCCCAAAGTATCATTTCTTTATCCAACGGTTACGCATGAGAAGACACAGGAAACAAAGAATATTATTCTCAAATAAAGATCCTTGGTCTGAAATGGAAACATTACGCCCAAGATGCCTATAGAGCTAGCGTGTTTAATTGGAAACGTGTGTTTTGTTTGCTAGAATAAAGATGGAAAGTGAATGGAGCCCGGACCATTTTAGCGATGTCTCAAATAACACCAACCTTTCTAGTCGTACAATTATCACTTTCTATATTTGATTACTTTTGAAATTAATAGTAATGGCTGGATTAGCATGATACCTTTCTTGACTCCGTATACTTCCACACGTAGTACCTTCCAGGAGTTGTAAGCTGTTGGTATGAATCTAACATATCTGGCCTGAACTGATAGATGCAGCGCATTCTTGACGACAGTGTTACGATCTGTGTTACCAGTGAACCGCTAAAGAAAATAAGGGATCTATGCTCACTTTCATATTTAGAAGTGAACATAGATTCAGTTTTGGCGATTTTTTACGCCATTTAAAGCTTTAAGAATGTCGAAAAAATGAACAAAACTTGCAGAAATTTTAGTGAAGAAGCACTTGAAATTTTCCAACATCTTCAATTTAGCTTAGAAACCTGGCATTTTACAAAGGAAGCCCAAAACGTAAGTTTAGCATGCATCATGATTAATCTTTATATTGAGCAGCTTGTGGGAAGGTGGGAATGTAGGGGCAAGGAGTTCTATATTTGAACATATATCAAATCATATTCACTTATAGCACGTACAGAAACTTATAATAAAAGGAGTTTCTGATAGAATGGCGTACCAGCTGAACGGTGAACGCGGCGCGCAAAGCATGAGTGGAGAAAATGACCGAACCTAATCATTTTTGGAGCTTGAAAGACGATGTGGCGCCAAAGCGAAATTGTTTTTTTTCTTTCTTTACATATTTCTGCTTCTTGGAGGCACGTATATTATATTCTATATGTCAAAAGAAAACAGAAAAATACGCAAAAGTTGAGTTGCAAAACAGCACATGCATATCAATGTACGTAGCAATAAACTGTTTCATGCATCATAAAACCACCTTTGTATTTGTCCCATCTTCAGTGTACATCCTCCATGTGGTATTCTCTATCGCTGTTGATATATTGTAATGCGTTGTCCATTCATCACAAACATTGCACCCTTGAGTAGCCACAGCACAGATCACATACACTTGACCCAAGTCTATCTGTAGATAGTCATTAGGGTTGGTTATTGTCTTTGGTCCCCATCCTCTTTCAGCGACGTTCAGACGTGCATTCTTGGCTGCATATCTTGAGTCATATGCTGAAGTTGCTGTAAATCTATCATCTGGTATGATACTACGGTCTGCAATACCAGCTGTGCTATCCTGACAGCCTGATTGATCAGATGGAGATACAATATATACGAGTCTAAACACATAGGACCGCGAGAGATGTTGGAGGAATATATGAGAGGGGCGAGGGGGATGCGGAGGACGATGATCGTCGGGATTTCCCTTGGAATTAGGGAGGCTTAGATTTTAAAAAATACAGTGATGAGAATGGAGAATGAAAAGAATAGGACAAGGGGAGAGAACGAAAGTTTTAGGGGATAAATACACAATTATATAGATCCCTTTCAAAACTATCTTGGGTGCCGGAAGCTAACAGGAATACAAAGGGAAAAAAGACACTTTTTCTTGATCGTTGGAACTTGTGACTTGTGTTTTTGCATGCATTTTCCTTTTACCCATGCATCCAAAATAGGGTCACAAAACATCAGGAGCGAGTTCAAATTCCCAAAGAAAATATTTGCTTTCGACAGCTCTTTCACTAAAGATTCGAAATTAAACTAAACAGCTGGTACAATCAAACAGCTTTAAATTACATATACTTATTCGAAAATGAAAGCTACCGTCTGACAGTTACTGAAACCGCCAGAATCTTATACGCTGTTGTTTTAACTTTCGAAATAATTAAACCGCTTGGTTTTTTTTTTCAGTGCTTACAAACAAATGTGATATAATTATAGGCGATAAATAATTATTGCGCTACACTGTTGGGTAATTATTAGTAATATAGTATGCCCTTTCCTTTTCAGTTTGCAATGAATATATCCCGAAAGTATTATCACAGTCTATGAAGTAGGAGAATCACGAGTATTGTCATTTCACTTTCGCAAGCTTGTTCCCTCGGTTCCTGGAATTTTTCCCTTTTCATTTTTGCATCGAATTAAAAAACGTGTTTGAACTCGTATTTGGTTTTATAGATAATTTTAACTATTTTCGACTTAAGTTCCGCATTGTCATTTTGACTTCATGTTCCGCAAATTAAAGAAAAATAACATTCCAATGTTCTTGAGTTGAATTGTGACATGTTATGCGGGCATCAAACTAAACAATTGAGATTAAAACTGAAAATTGTGCCACATAAGCTAATAAATAATAACCTTAAATACTCTAAATGCCTATCAGGTCTATACTAATATACTTTAAACTCAAAGGAAGATAAATAAACGAAATACAGTCGACAGTGGCATTTTTTACAGAGTAACTCTTTATTTACAGATTTCCAATTGGAAGTTGCGAGTTGATACTTATAGCTAGATATACTTTATATTTTTGGTACCATCTTAACTTTTATATGCTATACTATGTATATGTTTGTCTTCAGTACCAAGTATTCGTAGATATGACCTGACTTCAGCGCAAAAACTGTAATTAAACTGTAACGACTTTCGCTGACGACGGAGTACAGAAAGAGAGAGAGTAGACTGAATTTTGTTTTGCGAAAACATTATTGAAAGACTCTGACTCATAAACAGTTTCAGGAAATAGAGCTCCCAAGATTCGTATATAATACTTCAAGGGGGCACTTTCCGCTTATTTTTTAAATGTAACAAAAGCTAGCTTATAAAAAATTTTCCTTCGTTATTATTTTGACGTACTTCTAGTAGAAGAGCAAGTGGAGAGCTAGAAAATCCAAAATTTTTGTGGCAGAATTGAAACGAGAACTTACCGTTTGCAAATTGCAGAAGAGAAAGAAGTAAAAAGAGGAAGTAGCTGAACATTCTTGTACTTTGAGCCATATGAAGGCCTTTTTCAACTGATTTTATGTACGTCTGTACATAACGTCTACATGTCTTTTGCATCCAAACTAAACTCGAGTTACGATGACCTTCAACTGATTTGCAAGCAGCCAAAATCAAAGTAGACTCTCCTGCAGAGTGGCGAGGGGCCAAATCAGTTTCATAACTGGCCAATGAGGGGCGCTCTTATATTAGATAGATGACGTTATTTACACAATAAGGACAGAATATCGTATACTTGAGAACAATTCCAATCAAGGATAATCTTTTTTGGTCGGAAAGCTAAATACGAAAGTGAAACAGTTTGTTCAATATAGAAAAAAACTTTTATTGGCGTCACTGTCGACGCCATGGCCACGAGAACTAAAAACAAAGCCATATTTGTGAACAGTATAGAGCGAATTCATCGTAATTCATCATAGGTAAGACTATTCTCTTTCTAGTAGCAAATATATATAATAGAATGTGTATGCGGAAATACTATACGTAAACTTATGTTTCATCTGTAGTGCGGTGATTTAAATCGATTTATAAAAATAGCGATATCAATTGTGTTTACTAAGAAAAACGGTTACTGACATCATATGGCTTTTGCTAGTAACACGAGTGATCATAGATCGAAAATCACTGCACTACAAATGAAACAAGCTTACGTACACTAATGTAAATTTACTAAAGAGAGTCTTACCTTTGTGATGGTCCTGAAGGGGTAAGATGGAAGCTGAAGCCCGACTTTTTTTTGGGCCCGGAATATGGGATTTTATGCAATGGAAATGGGAATTTACAAACGAAAAAAATAGAAAGCTATAAGAATGGGGATGGGATTGAGAGTTGAGAAAAAAAAAAAAAAAAAAAAGAAAGAAAGAAAGAAAGAAAGACAGAAAGAAAGAAAAGAAAAAAAGTGAAAAAGTGAAGTATGAAGTTTTCACTTAAAAGTGTGAAGTTTTAAGTGTGATTTCATTAAAAGTGTGAAATGAGAAGTGTGAAGTATGAAGTGTGAATATCCTTCCAGGGCTTCCGTACCAAAACAAGGTAAGTGCCTAAAATGTAATGCGCATGCGCAACAGAATACTTACCGGTTCATTTCCAACCTCGTTTCCAGGGCCCTCTCGGCCCTTTGAATCATTTCAAAAAGGAAATCATGCTTTGCGCGCCTAGTCAGATCACCTGAGATTTAGGAACCAATCGACGAACGAAACGTGGAAGAGAAACGACAAAACATCTATTTCTTGGAATCTCAAAACAACTATACGTCGTTAAAATATTTTTTGCTTGAGAGTAAAATTTTGTTTTGAACGAAATTGAAATTTAAAAAATCTAAGACATAATTATTTGAAGTCATAACAAGTTGAAAATGAACTCCAAGGAGTCGTGGATCATCTGGCTTGCTGTTGCATTCGCAGTCTTTTATTTTGCTGTCTCAGAAGGTATGGTTATATGTGGTCTTATTGTTTTTCTTATGCGTTTTTGTCGAGCGACGAGGTTAGGTAGTTTAGGGGCACCTCAATTCTCTTTCACCATACTCCATATTATGCCCTTATTATGCGTACTTTCTTGCGCATGCGCAAGGCGCCCACGTTTTAAAGATCCATTATTATGCAAATTAAGAGACAAGGTATATAACCACGTGCAGAGCCAAGACCAAGCCTCTTCTTTCTTCATGCTATCGCACTAGGTAAGCCCTCGTTTTGCTCTCGCTTCGTTTCACTTAAGCGAGTTTTTCCTAAACCATTTCTGTCTTTATTCTGTATATATTTTGTCAGCCGATGAGTATGTCTACTGACAAGCAGAACACCAGTAAGTCCTCTTCTCCAAAACGAAAGAAAGTTGCCGAGGAAGATGAGTCTTTGCTCTTCGATGAAGAGATGGATGATACTCCAGATATTTCAATACGAGCCGACTCGGCTCTGTTCAAGAAGGATACTTTGCTCCAACTGCATCATCATCTGGGAATTGATGAGATGTCTTCAAAAATTGACAAGCTGACTCAGCTTATCGAACGTTCAAGTTCTGTTCCCGACTCGGGACACGATCCAAAAAGTTCTAGTAAAGAGTTTGACCCTAGTGATCCACTAGTCGATGACCTTTCGAGTGATGATTCTGACTCACAAGCGGATCCCGAAGAGTCTGAATTTCCACCGTCGATTTGTGATGTTAACGAAACGAAAGGTCCTAAAGTGCTAGATTTCCTAGCCAAACGAGTGAACGAATCGTTCACCTCGAAGCCAATGGAGGATAGAATGAAACCTCTTGTGGATAAATATCGCACTCCCGAAAATTGCGGGCTATTGTGCGTTCCACGAGTAAATACTCCACTTTGGAACGAATTGTCCCACAGGGCCAAAACGGCCGACTTAGGACTTCAAGAGGTGCAAAAATCTGTTGTCAAGACTGCCCAGGTAATAGTTTCACTTACTGAAACTGTGATTCAAGCCAAGAAAAAGAAAGAGCTAATGAATCCTAAAGATCTTGTGGGCTCGTTGTCCGAGGCCATTTCTTTCATCGGCAATGCCGGTTACCAAATGTCATTAAAGCGCCGAGAACATCTTAAACCCGAGCTAGGCAAAGGTTATAAATCATTGTGTGCACCATCCACTCCAATCTCGGAGCTTCTCTTTGGCGACGACCTGTCAAAGAATGTAGACGACATCTCTAAAGCGAACAGGATTGCCACAAAAATTACAGGAAATGATCGAAGTGGAGGCAATCGAAAACGCAAACGCGAAAACTACAAGCCTAGGGATCATTTTTTATCCCGAAGAAACCCGAGTTCATCTGCTCGGGACAATCGCGACAACTACGAGAGCTACAAACCACGACGCCGCCCGTTCAACCAGAACAAACCCCAAACCAAAACACAAGATTCATACAAGGACAAGTGACCAATGTAAGTGTCACACCTTCTATAACAAGTTGTACAATGGCCGGCAATTTAGCTCTCAAGATTGATGAATGGTCTAAGATCACTTCTGATTGCTGGATTTTGCAATCAGTCAAGGGTTATCGACTCGAATTCGAGTCAATCCCGAAGCAATTCAGAGCCCCAAAACAACGCTCTTTACCCTCAGATGAGTGCGTGTTAATCCAATCTGAAATCCAGAAGTTATGCTCTAAAGGAGCTATTGTAGAGACTAATCATTGCCCTAACGAGTTTATCTCTACTTTGTTTCTGGTACCGAAAAAGACAGGTGATCTTAGACCAGTTATCAATCTTAAACCTTTAAACGAATACGTTCGTAAGATTCGCTTTAAGATGGAAAGCATCGACTTCGTAAAGCATCTATTACACCCAGGAGATTTCATGGCCACTATTGACCTTAAGGATGCGTATTTCAGCATACCTATAAACCCTCAAGACCGCAAATATTTGCGTTTTTCCTGGGATAATTTGCTCTACGAATTTACATGTCTTCCTTTTGGCTATAGTCTAGCTCCACGGACTTTTACCAAAATCCTGAAACCTGTGTATGCTTATTTAAGAGCGAAGGGTATACGTATTGTGTACTACATTGACGATACCCTCGTCATAGGCGCATCTAAGTACCAATGCCTTAGTCACACCCATCAAGTTTGCGAACTGTTAACTAGCCTGGGTTATATTATCAACACTACCAAGTCCTATCTCGAGCCATCTACAACAAGGTCTTTTCTCGGATTTGAGTTAAACTCAATTCAGATGACTATTTCTCTCTCCGAAGAGAAGGTCGACAAAATTATTTCCTATAGTAAACGGCTTTTGGATAACCCTTCGCCTTCCATCCGCGAAGTCGCCCAGGTTTCAGGACTCTTGGTTTCAGCCTTTCGCGCTGTCAAATATCTACGCCTTTTTTATCGCTCTATTGAAATGTGTAAATCACAATTGATTTCCTTCGGGGCGTCTTATGAGGACAAAACTTCATTAAGTGTTCAAGCTCGTTCAGATCTCCATTGGATTATTGACACTATTGCTGTCCACAATGGTCTCCCCATTGTGTCCCCTCCACCAGACGTCACAATTGATAGTGACGCGAGCAAACTGGGTTGGGGTGCATTTTGCGAGTCACGCAACACCGGTGGACTCTGGTCAGTGAATGAAACTGACCTACACATTAATTACCTTGAAACACTTGCAGCTTTTTTCGCTCTTCAGTGTTTTGTTCGTGAGCGCCGCTCAGTTCATGTCCAGCTGCGCATTGATAATACAACAGCTGTTTTTTACATCAATAACATGGGTGGAATTAAATCTCCCTCCCTTAACAGTTTGGCTCGAGAGATGTGGCAATGGTGCATTTCAAAGGATATTGTAATCTCTGCGGTGCACGTTCCGGGCCTAAATAACCAAAAAGCTGATTTTAATTCTCGTCACTTTAATGACAGAACTGAATGGAGCCTTCACCCTACCGTATTTGGTTGGCTAACCCAAACCACGTTTAACCCAGATATTGACTTGTTTGCGTCCCGCCTAAATACAAAGCTAGAACGCTTTGTTTCGTGGTCGCCCGACCCCGACGCTTATGCGTGTGATGCCTTCTCGTTAAGATGGCACGACTTAAATGGATATGCTTTTCCTCGTCTCCTGATAATCACACCTGTGTGGCCTTCTCAATCCTGGTACCCGACAATGTTAGAGATGTCAATCGCTCGACCCATCCTACTCCCCAAGTGGCCGAACTTGCTTATTTTGCGCCACAACAATCATCTACATCCATTACGAAACCAACTCCAGTTAGCCGCTTGGACTATATCAGGCAAAAGCTCAGCAGTCAGGGAATTTCAGCAGGGCCTGCCGAAGTTATCTGCCAATCATGGTCCAAAGGAACTGAAAAACAATATAGTTCAGCCTGACGATCCTGGTGTAGCTGGTGCAGTTCAAAATCGCTGGATCCTTTTCAAGCTCCTATAGAAGAATTTCTGAACTTCCTCTACAAAGTTTACAATGACGGTAAAGTGTATAGTACAGTCAACACCTACCGTTCAGCCATATCTGCCACTATTGAATCAGTATCTGGTCGTGCAATTGGATCACATTACTTGGTCTCACGATTCATGACGGGAATCTTCATGGGAAGGCCTCCGAAATCTAAATACAATACAACTTGGGACGTTAGTATTGTTACCGCCTATTTAAAATCTTCAATGTCACCGTGTTCGTCACTTAAATTGAAAGACTTGACCCTTAAAGTTGTCACTCTAGTCGCCTTGTCTACGGCCCAAAGATGCCAATCTCTTCACAGCCTTAACCTTTCAGACATGAAAGTTCTCGATGACAAAATCGTGTTCGTCGTAAAAGACCGCCTCAAGACTTCACGTCCAGGCAAACCTAATTTACGTGTTGAAATTGCTGCTTTCGCTGAAGACTTAGACTTGTGCCCGAAAGCACATTTACTCTCCTATATCAAAGAATCGCAGCCCCTGCGTTTCGCAGGACAATCTGTAGTAAACCAATTATTTATTTCATATATCAAGCCCCATAAGGCAGTCGGTTCTGCTACTATAGCTCGTTGGCTTAAACTAGTTTTGCATAACGCTTCAATAGACACGTCAATTTACAAAGCTCATAGCTTCAGAAGTGCAGCGACGTCCAATGCCCTTTTCAAGGGAGCATCACTAGTAGATATTCTCAAACATGCAGACTGGTCTTCAGTCAATACGTTCAACAGGTTCTATAATAAACCTATTGTTCGAAGCGATCAATCATTCGCGAATTTAGTCCTTTCATAAGACTAGTTTAACTATACAATTCGTTGTAAGAATTCAGATTTCAGATTACAAGAATCTCAACATTTGCAATCTAATAAAAGTAATAGATGATGAAATGCAAATCACATATGTCTTATGCTATTTATCATTTGGCATCATTCTTCGAACACGCATAATAAGGGCATAATATGGAGTATGGTGAAAGAGAATTGAAAATTAGACAAAAGGTACACTTACCTTGCAGGATAATTGTAATTCTCTGAGCCATACGGAACATTATGACCTTATTTTCCCACCCGGTGTTATGATTACCTGGCTTTAGCTTTACTACCGTACTTGGCACTCATGGTAGTCCTCTTGACCCACCCTGATCATGTTTGATGCCAAATGCTTTTCCTTCCTCACATTTACACAAAGAAAGAAGAGGCTTGGTCTTGGCTCTGCACGTGGTTATATACCTTGTCTCTTAATTTGCATAATAATGGATCTTTAAAACGTGGGCGCCTTGCGCATGCGCAAGAAAGTACGCATAATAAGGTCATAATGTTCCGTATGGCTCAGAGAATTACAATTATCCTGCAAGGTAAGTGTACCTGTTGTCTAATTTTCAATTTTTTTATGAAAAATCCACGAATTAAATTGACGCACTAGTTTTGCGAAGCGAGCGATAATAAAATAATCTTGAGGACTCGCATATCCGAGCTGCTAGACTGATTCATAACATCAACCCATCTACCGCAAAGTATGAAGTACTTAGCAAGGTCAAATGGACATCATTACTGTATATGTACAAGAGAAGACTCGCTTGCATCGCTTACCAAGCCTACAATGATTTAGCACCTGAGGACATCAACAACTTATTCACCAAACACAGAACTAAATATAATCTAAAAGACAACTTAAAACTGGAACTTGCTTGTCCTAAATCTAAAGCTCTCCATGACTCTTTCGCCCATCGTGCAAGTATTATTTGAAACTGTTTACCTATTAAGCTAAAGTCCATGCCTAGCTATTCATCATTTAAGGCTAACATCAAGTCATTCATAAACTGTATTGACCAAATTACATTTGGTTCAAATTCTACTTCTACCAATAATAATAATGATGAATTTATATATTTTTGAGACTTTAGTCCTCTATCATATAAACTTTTATTTTTTAAGAATTTAGATTATATTCTTTGTATTATTAATTTTTCACTTTTTACTATTTAACTTATTATCAATATTTATTTTTTTAAATTTTTATTCATTAAGATATTTATTGTGAATCGTAGTCTATGTAGCAGGTCCACATCAGCATTTGCTGCCATTTAACGAAACTTGCTTTATCAAATAAAGTATGTCTGTCTGTCTGTCTGTCTGTCAATACACTAATTTTCCATACTAAAGCTAGTCAATAATCCGAGCAAAGAGGCTTTTTGTCTTGATATCAAAGTCCATGCAATAAATACTGTATTTAACAACTCATTATCATGTAAATATATAATCATATAGTTGATATTAATCCAATGTTCCAATAAAACTTTGCTCACAATGTCCTTGTTAATGTCGTTGTTCCAAAACAGAGTTGACAGTGTTTCTTATTTAGATATTGTCTATATGTCTGCTTCAACGGTGACAGGCGGGCGCCGCATCACCCGTCCTCCAATAGCAGATATCGTAGTTGAGCCCGCTCAACAGCGGTCTCTCAATGAAAATGCATGGAAGCGAGGCATTTGGGCCGAACGATTCAAGACGGTCCAAGAGAATGACTTAGAATGTGCTCCAAGCAAGGGCGCCAGGACAGACGGATTGGGTTTTTAATATGTGTGATTGTTACAGTTATTCGTAGATTTTTAATTGAATTGATATATGTTCGTTTACATCCATACATACTTTATTACCTCATACCTTTACAGGGCTTTTCAAAAGCATTGACAAATACAAATTACAATATGATATAAAAGTTAAATATAAATGCTAATATAAGTATAAATCTACTAAGATAAAATATACAACACATGATCAACACATCTATCATAAAATATACTATATATACACCTGCCTTCAAAAAGGCTCGTGACAAGAAACACACGTAAACCCCTCCAAAAACAGGTGAACATACAAGCTATATTGTAATATATTATATATAATAGAAAAGATAAAATATATATCTAGATATACAAATGCATTTTAAAGACCTAAAATATAATTATCTTTTTAAAAAAAATTATCGTAATCATAATTATTATTAGTAAAAAATTAAATTATTAAGAAATTCCTTTAAAAGCTTTTTTCTCATTGCATGCTTAAAAAACTGCACATTTTTACAAAGTTTAAGGCTATCGCTTAGATCGTTCCAAAGCTTAACTCCTTGATAACAAAAGGAACGTTGACCTGTGGTTGTCTTAAGGAGCGGAATATTTAACATCTGAGAACTGCTAGTTTGACGGCTAGAGATGCTAGATCTTTTGACAAACTTGTCTGCCAAGTAACCTGGGGCCATTCCGTTCATGCACTTGAAAACTAGAGTAACTTTCCTAAGATATAGTTCACTTTCTAATTGGCAACCATCTAAGTTCTTTTAGTATAGGTGAGATGTGATCATATACTTTTTGGCCCATGAAACAATCCTACAAGCAAAATTTTACACAGTCTGAATCTTATTGAGATTAGTTTCTGTCGTATTGTTTCTAAATGGATACTAATTGTTAACTTATCTTTAAAAATAAACATCCTTTCCATGCATCCAACGGTCTTTCTGGTTTGAATCAGCCGTACGATATGAATATATTTACCACGTCCACCAACGGTCTTTCTGGTTTGAATCAGCTGTACGTACGCTCTGAGTATTTACCGCTGCACTATCCGTGCCAAGCAGCGCCGGCGTCGCTTCGTTAGCGATTACTCTCCTTTAATAAGTTAATCAAATTTATCTTCAGTACAGTAAAATTAGCCAGCGTAGCGGCTCTCGTAGGACTGGGGAGGAAAGTCCCCTGAGACCCGCTACGCTGGCTAAGTAAAATAGACCGGTCCATTTTACTGTACTGAAGGTACAAAGTTCTTGTTTCGATTGGTTCGACCAAAATATTGTTGTTGTATTTAGCTAAAACAAGAGAATATGAACTAAGAGAAGGAATCCCCGTGCCCCAACATGTGCACACTTTGATGCTATTTTTAGAATCTATTCTAAAAATATCATCCAATGATATCATTCATTTGATCGTTTGACTTTCTGCACGCGCATAGTACGCGCGCGCTCTACGCTGTTTGCTAACGTTTTCTTGTGCTTTTCTTATGTTCAAACATTCAAATCTGCCCTCAAGATGATGATGTAGGTCGAAGGCTTTGGAAAATAAATGTAGAAATACTCCAGAACGTTGAACAAATTACTACTTCAATTTCCTGTCGTATTTGCCAAGCTTTCGACGTGCACATTCATATGATTCAGGGCAGAATCGAAATAACGGAAAAACCGCAAACAGCGTAGAGCGTGCGCAGTAAATGTGCGTGCAGATGGTTTAAAAATAGCATCAAATTGTGCACATGATGGTTACATGATTTTCTCTTGGCTAAAACGATAGCTGTGACAAATTGAACAGGAAGCCCAGTGGATAACAATTTTGCTTTCTAACAACTTCAATGGAGTCAACTGAGTCAAATATGAGTAAAATTGTGTAATATTCTGTCCCATCTATTGTTAATATTAAGGTATGGAAAGACAACTCTGGCCTGGAACAAGTCCTGGCCGGAGAGCAATAAATTGGACAGAATGTGGATCAACCCGGCCTGCTCGTGGGCGGGTGGGTGGGTCAAAAAACGTACACTTCTTCGTCGGTGGTTTAATGAGAGTGATTAATTCATGTCGTCCTTTCCCTTTTGTATTAGTATAAAGTCCGTGAGAATACATATTAACAATTCCTCTGGAACATAATTTACATATTCAAGTTGACTATGAATAGGAAGATCTATTTGCAAACGCTTTCTCTGTTTTCAATTTAAAAGTCGGGCTGAGTGCTTAATTTCAGGAATCATTCGACCTACGAGCTCACAACTGAATACACTCAATTGAAGAATCGTAGGCATTAAAGGAAGCATGATTATCGCGCGGGCATGGTAACGAGTTAAAAATAGCATCAATGATTCTAAAAATAGCATCAAAGTGTGCACATGATGGGGCACGGGGATTCCTTCTCTTATTTCATTTTCTCTTGGCGACATCTATTGTGTAGATTTGTACCTTCACAGATTTCAACATACAAGAACATTGCTTCGGCTGTTTGTAATGTGCAGCGATCAATCTACTTTTTATTCAGAACGGCTCATTTGGATGACAAAACGGGCCGAACTTCCTTCGAGACTCCAATGGAATTGTTCTTTTTTTCCTTTTGCTAATTTTTCTACGATCTACACCACATTGATTATTTTCTTAAGAAGTCACTTAAATACAACTGTTCTAATAAAACTTCGCTCAATCGAGTTTACAAAATTTTTTTGCTGAATACCGCCGTGACTTGACCTGTCTCTATGGAGAATAAAGTCCTCCAGAACTTTAAATCTGACTCTCGTTTTGAATTTCTAAGAAAAAGAGCTTTTTTCGATGCATCCGGCTCAACCTATACGAGTCTTCTGAAAAATCTAGATATGCTGACTCATTGAAATTTTATTTCAATTCAGGCGTTAATTGTATTATTTTACATCAACACTTCGAGAATACCACAGGTAGCCCAGGCTCATAGTTAGTGTTGAATAACTGAATCGATTGAGAGACAGACAGACAAAGATTATATGGGTATTATACGAAGAATATATAGGTATTTTTGAATCCTCATTTTTCTGCTTTAAAATCAATAAAATCAAATAAAACTCTCACCGTGTGTTGTTGACTTTCTGAACAGCCCCATGGCTTAATTTCAGCTCATTTCGTTCAGGTTTAGATGACGCTCCCGCACCGTACACTAAAACGGCCGATTATCTCGTACACCTATGTTCCAAAGTAAGATTAGGTGTTAAATAACCTCCAGCATACCAGCACATTGGGCAACCCAGTGCACGGTCCAAGAGCGTCTTGTCTAGCTTGGAGTCAAGATCAAACGTAGGTCGTTTCTTTATCCTTCGATTATTTTGAGTATTTGGTTACTAATCATATCCTTTTTGTAATCACTACCAAATCCTGCAATCTGATTGGTCCAAAGGAGTGCGATTAATTCCCAAATCGCATCCTTAGGAGTTCTTAATCGCATCCTAAAAAAATAATTTTTTTAAAACAATAAAATAAAACAAAATAAAACAAAAAAATTAAAATACATTTTTTTAGATGTTTTTTTTGTTTGTTCGCATTTAGTTCTTCTACTACATTAAATTGATTATTCTGCACTCTTTATTCTGTCTTTTTCTTGTGTATGAAAAGGATATGATTTATCTCTTGTATTGTTACTCGCCCTAACCTAAGTCAATATGTAATCAATTGGAGTTTCACGGATTCGTTTCGCTTCGATTGCAATGAAGTCAGTAGTCATCTTGTGTATTGCGAAGTGGTCGAACTCCGTATGCCACCTTAAACATCGCGTAAGACATAGCCAGTTCCACTTTGCATTGTTTTGATAGAAAAACATATCTAACATAGAATTTCATCCACTTTAATCAATCATGCCGCGTTTGAAGTCCACTAAATATAATTTGAGAAATAAGAAAAGCAACAAGCCAAAAGTCAATACCAATCGTTTTATGAACTTTAATTTTTAAGTATAACTTAGCTTTATAATTCTTAGATCCATAATTAATTTTTTATCTTATTTTTCTCTTTAATTTCTTGTAAATTAAGATATGTGTTTTATATTTTGAAGAGTAAAGATTATTATTATTATAAGCGAACTCACTTATCTTTGCTACCTATTTTAGCGAGGAGACGACAAAAAAAATATTATTTTACGACTAAGCTGCCACAGGCAACCCAGTAGGGGAAAAAAAGGATTTTATGACCGGTTTATCACAGGTAACCCAGTAAAAAAGAACATAGGTATTTTATGACCGGTTTTTCACAGGTAACCCAGTAAAAAAGCAAAGGTATTTATTGACCGGTTTACCACATATAACCGGCTAATTAATTAATTTAATATCGGACATTCCAAAATGTTAACTTCGGGATAGGTTCGGCAGAATATCTGCATAAACACAATGACATTGAAGGTTTCATTATGCAAGTATTCTCCCGAACTTAACCGTGTGGAACGAGCGTTGTTGTTATAAGTTGATGCAATAGTTTTGCGAAGCTAGCGAGAATGAGATCAAAAATGAGTCCAAAATTCGCTCTGAAATAGTTTGGTTCCACCTTAAGGTTATTAACATGTATTTGCATGAATTGACAGGTTTGGAGGATAAAGTCAAACTGCGTGATGTCTATGCCTTGACCCTACGTCAAGGTCACATGACCAATCGCCGTAGTTCTGCGCGTGTTCCACAAATGAAGTGTGTTGGTGGTTTTGCTTGGTGTTGGGTATTTGTACCCAAGGTTGCTCTTTGTCATAACAAAGGATCTGATGGATATCGTGTACAGGTGAATAACTAACAGGACATCAGGCCCGTAGCTAGGGGGGTGCAGGGGGTGCTAAAGGTTTGCTTTTTAAGCAAGTGAGATTTTGGCTGGTATGATATTTTCACGTAAAACTAAGTAAAAAAAATCAATTTTACTTTAATAATTTATCTATACCTATGCGTCCTATGGGACTTTTAAAAAATAAAGTATATGGTTGGTCCACTTTTTGTAAATTAGCACCCCCCCAACAAAAATCCTAGCTACGGGCCTGCATGTCGACCTTGCTTATAACCTAGCTTACTTGCGGAATAAACTCCAAAATTTTAGAGTGTGTGCAGCCAACTTGTGACTCAAAATCCCTTGAGATATAAATAACAATGAAACAGCCACCATATTGGTTGATCTAACAATTAAGAGAAGCTTATGAGGAATGCTTTGTTAACGTCAACCAAGATGGCGACTATAATGTAACATGCACATGCTCTATTTTTGCTTTACCATTTTCAATATACATACAAGTATAAATTTGCCCATTTTTATGTACAAAATTTTTTTGGCTCCAAACAACCTAATGGATATTTTTCCATGTTTTAGTGGGAGTGCGAGGCTGACACGGGCGATCGGTTTGGCGAGATTGCTGTCAACTGTGAAGGATATGACTATCCAGAGGATCCTTACATCTTGGAAGGATCTTGCGGGGTTTGATTATTAGAAATATTAATTATGCATTTTTAGAGATAGAAGAACATACATTTAGATATCCTTCTCCCCACATATTATTCTTCATGCTATTTTGTCTCCCTTTCTTTCTATTTTTTCATTTGTTTCTCCCTCCTCCCTTTTCCTATTTTCTGGCTCTCCCTTCTCCCTATTCTAGTTTTTTGTGTTGTTCACCCACTCACCCCTCTCTTTCTTCCTGATTTGTTATCCCTTTTCACTCTTTTCTGGGGGGAGGGGTACTGGGTGAATCATCTCAAGTACCTTATCCCTCCACCCCCACCCCCCACCCCCTCTGGTAACCATGGCTGACCCACCAGTGCAGGCTACATATACCTTTCTCAAACACTTTGAGAAATTATAAAGCAACATTATTTATATTTTTTTATCTTGCATATTAGTTGGAGTACACTATCGACCATCTACATAGTGACTACTATTGGAAAAAGCTCTTGCTGTTTAGGTGCCATTTAGCTACCATCAAATTTCTGGCTTGCTTTTTTTTGCCTGAATTGAAAGACCTTTGATAGTCAAGTGAAATGTCACCTATTTCAAAAAACTTTTTTCCGTAGTATCATCGCCTCCATCGCCTTCATTGTATACTACATCTACAGTACTTGCTCTGTCAATCAGCAGTATCCTTTGTTAACCTTTAGACCTGCAGTTCTTGGTACAATTTTAATAAACAACTTGCAGTGTAGATTTGCAAGAACATCTTTGCACAAAATTGAGTTTTTATATGATGACCATTTGCCACCCTGAGCTTGTATTGCTGCAATCACAAATCATAGTTGTTTATCTCAACCTTAACCAATTAAAAGCAAGACCAACAGTACCCAGGATGCATCTTCGACACCTCCAATATCAAGTACTTCTCTAGTACTCGCAGATATAATAAGGAGAAATGAGTCAAGGAGATTATTCAATGGTATTAGAATCAATTCAGGTATTAAATTAAGATGGTTTTAAGAATTAAAAACCATTATCATTAGGAGAATGTTCTGAGTTTCAGATAAATCTATCAATAAATGTGATATAGATCTCAACATGGGATCAGGGACGTAGCGTCGTTTACGCATATACGCACTTGCGTAGTTGGGAATTTCACCGATGTTATAAATTTACTCTTTCTGAAATAAATAAAGTGCATTGAATATCTTTAAAATGAATATCTTTAAACACAATAATATTAATGCGGTTCTTAGTTGAGTGAGAAACGAAAAAGTTTTGAGACTTATGTTTTGTCGTGAAAAAGACAACGTTGTTAGGGGCAACCTAAATGTTTCTTTTTGGCTTGAATACCTTGTTCATCATGACAAGCATGCCCGAACGGTTGTCTCTGATTGGTTGAGTGGAAATTTCTTTTAATTTGGCTCTTTGCTAACTGTATGCTAACTGTTCACTGTATGCTTACTGTGTCACTGCTTGTAGGCTTCGAAGTGCTGTCATTTTATCAAATACATAGTACAAAGAGATTGAAGAAGAAATTGGTGTGGGAATATTTTACGAGCTTGCTGACCTGTCACAAGCGTACTTCCCAAAATGCTCTTCGCTTCGCCCCTGGGGATGTAATTTCATAATGCTTTAAATAGCTTAATTGCTCCATAAAACGTACAGGGTGGCTGATTGATAGAAGATAGATCAAAGCCAAAAATAATCCTGATTTAGAGCGGTGTTCATGCAGTGGAGATTTTCCGCTAGGGAGTTATTAGAGGTCATCCCATTAAAAGACAAAGTCACTGCCTTTTGTGCAACAGAGACTTTGCACACCATCACATCATGATATTAAAGCCATGACAGATTAGGCACAACAATTCTCTACTTTCTTAAAGCCCATAATGGCTTTGAATCTTGGGGGTAACCAAATATCAAAAACTGTCCCAAATTGAAAGGTTTTTTAATTTAACATATATTATACCTGCTTAACTGTACAATACTGATTATCAGTATATTCTGAGTTAAATTTGCGCGTACAGAAAATCAAGAAGTTTGGTGTTACAAAAAAATGTATTGACTTACAAAAAAATGTTTAAAATTTACTTTAAACTTCTATCGTTTTCTCGTTTTCTGTTTGTTACTTCGTCATTTTATATTTGGATATTGAACAAAGTATTTTAAACATTGTCTGATCAGCCTTATTCAGCAAAATATGTGGGTTTTTACCCTGTCGTTACCCCCCCAAAGCCATAAAGTTTTATGGGTATTCGAAAGTAGAGAATAGTCTTTTTCTGATCTTTCTCATGTAATCGAGATTTGTTAGACTCACGATTCAATTTATTGTTGGTTATTTTGTAGCTTATCTTCCTAGATCATTCAGTGGATTTGGTGGATTCGGTTGGAATTCAGGTATTAAATTAAGATGGTTTTAAAAATTAAAAACCTTTATATAATGTTCTGAGTTTCAGATAAATCTATCAATAAATATGATATAGATCTCAACATGGGATGTAATTTCATAATGCTTTAAATAGCTTAAGGTAATTCCCTCGAAAGAAATTTTGCCAATAACTTTGTCCTGAAACTTTGCATGCACATTAATCATGTTATGGACATTTAAAAACTGCAATAAAAAGATGGGGTCACCATTCTCGTTTAAGTTTCGCCAGATGCTCTCCAAATATGTCAATTTATGGGTTTTATAGTGAAATGCGGTAGCAACCGGAAGCTGTAATAAAAGAACCTTTATTCACCGTTAAAAATACTTTCATATAACAAAATGTACTTATAAGTGGGTTTTTGCTGATGATTACATTCATAATACTACTCTATTTTGTAATGGCCCACCCTTTTTAGTTGTCAAATTTTATCAACAGCCCACCCCATTGAAGGAGTTCAAAATTATGTGACCCACCCCCTGATTTTGCCCCCCCCCCCCCCCCCCCCGTATACTTTATGACCAGTCCCTTATGATTCATTTTAGGAACTTTGCATTGTTTATACGGGGGGAAAGGATTGAGTCATATTTTAACATAAATAATTTTCTTCATTTTCTAGGGATTGTAGGGACAAAGAGGCGCTGAAAGTAGTTTTCCCCATTACACAAAGATATCTTTTCTCTTAGGTGAACCTGGCATGTAGGGGAAGTATATAAACATATATATATGTTTGTCTTCAGTACCAAGTCTTCGTAGATATAACTTGTAATTCAGCGTAAAAACTGTAAGAAACTGTAACGCCTTCCGCTGACGACGGAGTACAGAAAGAGAGTCAGAGAAAATTACTGAATTTTTTTGCGAAAACACCAATTGAAAGAGAATTAAAACTGAATCCCAAATTGCAACAAGTCGATATTAATTGCAATTGTTAATTGTTGTTCATTGATAAACTGATATAGTTTTTAGTTAATATCGACGATATACAGAAAGAGAGAGAGCAATTTTTTTTTTTTTTGCGAACTAACAAGAAGTGTACGTAGCGTTCATTTGATAAAACTATTTTCTGCATGCAGTGTAAATGGAACAGGTTCTTAAATTATTGTTAAAGATCAAAAATGCATACCTTATTATAAAGTTGGTATTTCAATAGCATTTAGCCTTCTCTGACAAATAAACATTTGTTCAGGAAATAGAGCTCCTAAGTTTCGTATAGTAGTCATTTTCCGTGCTTCTAGCGAAAGAGCAAGTAAAGCAAATCCTAAATATTTGTGGCAGAAACAAACTTACCCTTTGCAAACTGCAGAAGATAAATAAGAAGAAAAAAGAGGAAGTAGCTGAACATTCTTAAGTTCTGTGAGCCATATCAAGACCTTTTTCAACTGATTTTATGTACGTCTGGACGTAAAGTCTATATGCCTTTTACATCCAAACTAAACTTGAGTTACAATGACCTTCAACTGATTTGCAAGCAGCCAAAATCAAATTACACTCTCCTGCAGAGTAGCGAGGGGCTAAACAATGAGGGGCGCTCTTAATCTAGATAGATGTCGTTGTTTGCATTATTATGGCAGGATATGTTATATTATACTTGACAACAATTTCAATCAAGGATTATCTGTTATTGCACGGAAAGTCCGCATGCCGTGATCAAGGGCGGATCTAGCCAAAATTTTATGGGGGGGCTAATTGAGTTTAGGGGGCGGGGGGAGGGGCTAATTGAGTTTCTTCCCTCAACACAACATCAACAAAAGAAATACCGTAAATCCTCTATTTAGCCCCCCGGGGAGCTTATTTATTTCAGACACGTTTGAGGGAGGGCTTTTTGGAGAGGGGGGGCTTAATTGAGAGGGGGGGCTTATTGATTTAGTCGAAACGCAGTATGTAATATGATTGTAATTCAGGATTAAACGGAAGCATTACTATTGACCGTCTCCCATAATCTGTAGTGTGTACATGGCATTTTTATTATTTGATTCACCTGTGTTAGTCTCTCAAGTATAATTTACGGTTATTGTGAATAACAGCAAAACTAAAACACGGTAACATTAACAAAGCAAGCTAAAAAGAAATGTTCTGAACAACGAAGACTTTAATAAATCACCTTTAATCAGTACACGTGATCCCTTAGTTGTTAAAGGGGGAGGGGGGGGCTAAAAAGAGAGGGAGGGCTTAATAAATCTCTTCCTTTAAAAAGGGGGGCTTATTAGAGAGGGGGGGGCTAAATTGAGGATTTACGGTATATAAAAAAGCGTGCTTTTTTCTGCTGAAGGGGGGGGGGGGACTTCAGGCCCCCTTTGCCCCCCCTGGATCTGCCCTTGGTGATCTTACTGGCCAATCAGAGATCCTAGCTCATTCCGGGATCCAGTTTGTTCTTGGCATACTTTCAAATACAGCTAGCTAAATACGAAAATGAAACAAACAGTTTGTTGAATATAAAAACAAGGTATCAATATATTTTATACTTTCGTCACTGTCGAAGCCATCATAGTGATCTTCGCTTGCGTCGCACAAAGCCTTACGTCGCCTGGTCCTTGTAAAATAAGCGAGAGATCCCTGTGGTGGGCCAGTAAAAATGATCTGAGGTCCACAAAGTCAGGGGTGTTTGTCCTCTCCTCCCTTGTATCCTTTTAAATTTCAATGAGCATATTGGGCAGGCGCACGATGGAGAGTATTTTCCTTGCCTGATCGATTTTGAAATGTATTCTATTGAGTATAATACTTTTATTTAAGAAGACAACTTCTAGAAAGTACACTATTATAGATCTTAAAATATATAAACTAAAAAATCCGATTTTTAAGAACATTTTTCCACGTTTTACTTTTATCAAAAGTGGGTACCCTGTGTCTTCAAATGATGTAATGTTTTCGAGTTATTACCTGTTCATTGGGAAGCCTGTGTTATGACGTAAGTGGTGTTAAAATAGAACCATATCCAATCGACGAACGAAACGTGGAAGAGAAACAACAAAGTATTTATTCTTGGGATCTTATAAAACAGCTACGTCGTAGTAACATTGTTTAAACTGAGAGCAACCTTGGTGGAAATTAGGACACGAGAGCAAAGATACAACAGGAATTCTAGTTCTTGGTTAGAGAAATTTTGTTTTGAACGAAATTGAAAGTGAAAAAATCTAAGATTTATTACAAGCTGAAAATGAACTCCAAGGAGTCGTGGAAAATCTTCCTTTTCGTCGTGTTTGTATTGATTTCTTATTCTGCTTTCTCAGAAGGTATGGTTTTATTTGGTCTTAGTGACAATTTCTAGAGAATATGCTCTGCATTAATATAGCTTTGTGCTGAAATTGTTTTTGGCTTGCGCAACAAGCTGTCAAATTCTGAGTGAAGCAATGGCATAAAGTGCTCTGGTCGCGTGGCTTTAAGAAGAAAATTTCAGCTTTCTTTAATTCTTTTGTTTTATTAGAACTAGAACAAATTCTAAATAAACGCTCTTCTAAATTTAACGACCTTTGTGATGAATGATGCCTAGATTTTAAAGAATATTGTAGCTTAATTTAATATCCTGTTTGAATAAGGCTATAAACATGTATTTGCATGCATTAACAGGTTGGAAGGACGATAGAGTCAAACTAAATGATGTCAATGTGTTGACTCTACGTCAAGGTCACATGAGCAATGGCCGTAGATCTGCACCTGTTCCACAAATGAAGTGTGTTGGTGGTTCTGCTGGGTGTTCAGCATTTGTGCCCAAGGTCGTTCAGTGTTATAACAGAGGATCTGATGGATATGATGTACAGGTGAATATCTAACATGGCAGAATGGTTATAACATTGCTTATCAATATTACTGATTTTTTATGCGTCACAGACTAAACTCCAAAATCTTATATTTTTGTATTTTTACCACTTTTACTGCAGCTTTCCATATCATTTGAACTCAGTAGCTGAGAGCTGCATGCTGATCGAAATTTCTTTTTTCACTGTTGTTAATCAAAATAATCAGTCAGTATCTGTTAATGTTCTTGACTGGTAGCAGTTAAAAACCAATTTCACAACAAGCCATCAAAATATACATACACTGAATATGGAAAACCACAGTAATATACAGATATAGATTTGCACTGACTCTTACAAAAAATGTTTTGCTCCGAATAACCTAATGAAAATTTTCCATGTTTTAGTGGGAGTGCAAGGCTGACATGGACAATGGGTATAGGTTTGGTGAGATTTCCGTCAGCTGTGAAGGATATGACTATCCAGAGGATTCTTACATCCTGAAAGGATCTTGCGGGGTATGATTATTAGAAATATTAATAGGCCCTTTGCAGCTTAGCAATCACGTGCTGATTAATTCACTGAGAGCAAATGAATGAACATTTTGATTCCCATAGGTGAAATTTACTGGAAAGCAAACAAACTTTCTACAACCTGTTTCAAGAGATCGTAATAAAAGTGCATTTCGTAACACACAGGGTACACATGTTTTCATTCAGTTCTTTACAAGTAGCTAAAAAGAACCATCAATTTAATTTAAAAACAAAAATTTTGTAGTCCAGTACAGACACGTGACCATTAACTGCAAAGGGCCTATTATTATGTATTTTTATAAATAGAAGAACATACATTTAGATATCCCTCTCCCTTATATTCTTCATGCTATTTTGTCTCCCTTCCATTCTATTTTTTTTTCATCTGTTTCTCCATCCTCCCTTTTCCTATTTTCTGGCTCTCCTCTCTCCCTCTTCCAGTTCGCGTTTGTGTTGTTCTCCCACTTATCCCTCTCTTTTTTATCTGTTCCTCTTTCCTGATTTGTCATCCCTTTTCACTCTTTTCTGGGGGGGAGGGGGGGGGGGGAGTGGAGGTGGGGTACTGGGTGAATCATCTCATGTACCTTATCCCTCCAGCTCCACCCCCACCCCCTTTGGAAACCATGGCTGACCCACCAGGCTACATACCTTTCTCAAACACTTTAAGGAAATATAAAGATATAAAGATATAAAGTAACATTATCTATAATATATTTTTTGTCTTGTACTTTAGTTGGAGTATACTATTGACCATGTTGGTGGCAATAGTGGGAATGCTTACCACCATAGTTCCAGTTATCCGCATAGCAACCAGCATGGTAACTATGGATATAAACAACATCGCAATAGGTAATACTATTAAGTATATCTTTATATAATGTTGATTTATAATTGCTGTCATATAAATAGAGGATATTACATGGGCTTGCGGAGATACAAATTTTATCTTTGAGTGTTCAATTGATATCTCAAGAGTGAGCGCAGCGATATCTAAATTGAACACAAGAAGATAAAATTTGTATCTCCACATGGCCATGTAATGTTCCTATGTTTATTATATAGATATCGATGAAGCTTAAATAAAACAAAAGCTCAAAAATTCTTTATTAAGATTGGTTGAAAATTAAATACATTACTATGTCAACAGCGATATCTTCTCGTGTGAAAGATATGGTATCTTCCACTGGTGAAAGATATCAAGTTTTCGACATTAGAGAAAACCTGGTATTTCATCGATATCTATATAATAAAATACAATTCTTATCAGCCCAACATGTTCCCAGTTGCCTAGAAACGTCTGGCATTATGCATGACAATTTGCAAATTACACTGTTACAATGAATAATAACTGAACAATAAACGAGTCACTATAAAAGAAACATTGGATGGTTTTGATTATTTTTGTTATCATTATTTCCAGGGTTTTTCCATGCAGCATAAGTACACTTATCATGTGGGGTATTATTGCCTTCATTGTATACTACATCTACAGTACTTGCTCTGCCAATCAACAGTATCCTTTGTTAACCTTGAGACTTGTAGTTCTCAGTACTCGCAAACTATCACAAACTATCAAAAATCACAAACCAGAGTTGTTCATTTCAACCTTAACAAAATAAAAGTATGACTGACAGTACCCAGGATACATCTCAGCCAAGTACATATGGGACAGCTCCACCTCCCTATACTCCTCCTCCACCAGGGTTCAGACCAGAATATACGCAAGGTAAGGGTGGTATGAGGGGGAAGCAGATCAACCTTATAATAATCTAATCCTAACCCTTGATTGTGTATAGTTCAAGGGTAAAATATTCGGAGGGAATTTGTAAAAAGACCCCGCTACCCCCAGGGTCATCCAATTTTCTTCCATGCAAACTCTGTAAATTTGTTCTTTCTCTAACCCCCTACTGTCCACAAATTCCAATTCCTCCATGGGTGAGGCATGGATATTTTCTGGAAACACACTTTTGTAATTTTTAGTGTAGAATGCACAGAGCACAAAACGATCCTTGCTACTCTTTCCCCCCCCCCCCCCCCCCCCCTTTAAGCACTCATGCATGGTGCACAGACATCACCGTTTGATACATATTTTATATTACTTTATAAAATAATTGGGATACTACGCGCGCTAGGATTGGTCGAAAACCATGTTTGATGAGAGTATCAAAACACGCTATCGTCATTTTTAATCTATCGCGCGCGCTCATTGGTCATCTATACCTGCTTACTTTATGCATAATTAATCTTTTTTTGTTTGTAAAATTATGCACAGATCAGAGAGCTCATACAACCAACACTAGCAGCTCATCCAGTAGCTCATCCAGTGGCCTTGGTGGATTCTGGTCAGGTATTAAGTTAAGATGGTTTTAAAAATTTAAGAACCTTGATTATTAGGAGAATGCTCTGAGTTCCAGATAAATCTATCAATAAATATGATATTGGTCTCAACGTGGGATGTAATCTCGTAATTATGGTTTAGCTTAATCGTTCCATAAAACTCAGGGGCTGATCCAGGAATTTTAGAAAGGGGTGACTATTACAAAGGTTTTACCAGGAATTCAAGGAAAACCTGGGGGTGACTGTTACTAACCATATACCGAGAAATTTGAGCAAAAGGGGGGTGAATTGTCACCCCTTTCCTGCCCCTGAAATTTACTGAGTGGGTGATTCAGACCGAAGCGAAAAATAATCCTGATTTAGATCAATGTTCAGTGGAGATATTTGCATAAACCTACCTCTAAGAAATTAATAATGTATAATTTGATCATTGTTTTAGGATTTGGTACAGGGGGCCTAGCTGGATATCTTTTTGGATCTTCAAGGTAATAATAAATTATTAACAATTAAATCTTATGCTATAATTCAATGCACAGTCTTATTTCCTCCTTTGTAATAGTCATAGTCATAAAAAATTATTAACAATTAAATCTTATGCTATAATTCAATGCGCAGTCTTATTTCCTCCTTTGTGATAGTCATAGCATATCATATTATATGGATCGATACTTTTAAAATATTTTATACAGGTTTACTCAGTCATTCTACTTGACTAACCGTGAACACTGGAGTTTATTTTATTTTTTATTTGTGTAAAATAATATACTTTTATTTTTTCTTTCTCTTTCATCTTTTCATCTCTTTGAATAGCTTTTATAGACTTTCAATACATGAAACTCGAATTCTATTGTTTTCAATTTGTAATCTGATTGGTTGACAAACTCGAGTGTTCATGATTAGAGTAGAACGACAGTAAAGACTAGTAGTGGTGTATTGCTTTCAGTTCTGGTTGCTCTTGTTCACTGGAGGCAGAGATCAAGATTAGTTTACTAGATGCTTATTTTTTCCATTTTGTCATATACTCATTTTATATTACAGAGGACATGACAGGACTGGTTATTACCACCATGATCCATATTACACTCCTGGATACAATAGAGGATATGGCAATGGCTGGTTCGGTAGTAGCAGTGGCAACACAGGCTGGTTTAGTGGTAACAGCGGCAACACAGGCTGGTTTGGTGGTAACAGTGGCAACACAGGCTGGTTTGGTGGTAACAGTGGCAACACCGGCTGGTTTTCTAATCGCGGCAGTTCAGGATCAACTTTTGGTACCACCCATAGGAGGTCTAGCCCAACAAGTTCTAGTTCAGGTTCAAGCACTTCCTCAGGTAGAGATTTAAACTTCTGCTTGTATTTTAGTCGGTTAAATATACAAATATTTCTCTAGGGATTAAGAAGTCATAGATCATCCATTTAGAAGACAGCACCACTGATTTGTGTGCAATAGAGGCTTTGCACACCACCATATGATATGATATGGCAGCCATTAGACAGAAGGCACAACAATATAGTCTTTTTTCTGATTCTTTTCTCAGTGTAATCAAGATCAGGGGTGCCAACATGTGATGGTGCAAATTAATGCCTTCTGAGCGTGTAACACTTTTTTCCACTCAATAAAAAGTGGCAACATCACTGGGAAGGAATATAAGTGTTTATATGATTCATTTTAGGAACTAATTTGCATATTTGTTGAATCAGAGGGAAAGGATTGAGTCATATTATAACACAAATAATTTTCTTCATCTTTCTCAGGATTTGGAGGGACAAAGAGGCGCTGAAAGTAGTTTTCCCTATCCACAAGGATTTATTTTCTCCAAGATGAACCATGCACATAGGGGAAGTACTAACCCACCTACAGGATGACTGTTATATAGATCCTGGAAACCGATATGGATAAAAACTTATTGAAACACATTTATGTAATGACTGCACTGGCAGGATAAAGAGGCACTGATAGGAGTAAATTCTAACAAGGGACATATTGGCCTTGAAACAGCAACATGAAAGCCACAGACTAGCAATGGACAACAGACTGCACTAATAAATTGCTGTCATCAGCAAGGCCGTGTTAGGGATAACATTTTCGACTAGCGACACAAGAACGTTCTGATATTGATTGATATTACTTCTCAATTATCGATTTTATAATAAAATTGAATGATAAAAACATGTTAAAAATGTGATGACGTTTCGACGTTGCACAACTTCATTATCAAGTCAAAAATGAACTAGAAAAGTAAAATATATAAAGAGAAAAAAACAATAGATATAAAATAGATATCAATATAAATATAATCAGACAAAAAATGAGCTTGATGCTTTATTTGGTTTTCATTGATTGACTTTTTGTCCTGACTGTGTCCACACTATGCAGCTCACATCAGAGTGACCACGGTAAATCCGTGAAATACAAATTACTAAATACACCCTGTAGTACAAAATAGTGCTAGTTAAACAATAGAAAACAATGGAATTTGCATGAAGTTGTGCCATTTAGTATTACTAAAGTTTCACGGATTTACTGTGGTCACTATGAGCTTTTCACACATACAAAAAAATGCTATATTATAGCTAGTGTTTCGTTTATTGACGAAATGTTACAAGCTACGGTTTCAGAACTAATTCTCTTCGCGAGTTATATACGAGTTGGTTCGAAATCTAAAAAATGCGAAGCAAAATAAAGCGTTACTTGTGTAGAAAAATATATATAAAGTTTAAGCGATCTGACTTACCCGGTAGCTTGCTCTGAAACTCGACGAACTGAATTTAAATTAGCGTCACTTACTTATATACAAATGCGACTTATAATCCGAGGCAAGCTACTCGTGCGTGCGTGCAGAAAGGAATCTATTATTAAATTCATGCTTTTCGCGCATAACGAAACACTCCCCCCCGGCCTAAATAAAGAATCTTATCTTAACCTTAATTCTTGGAAAAACACTTAATTCTAACTAAACAAGATGCATATTCAATAAATAATTCTTATCTAAAGTTGAAACTAGGTCTTTCTAGTGTCCTTCTTTTCTTCATTATTCAGTTTCTTCTACAGGAATCAGAACTACCAATTTTTGGACTGCTCTCTCTACAGTGGTGTAGTTTCTTCCTTGGTAGGTTTTCCGCGGCTCCCCTTGCTTGGGTACTTTGTACTGTACTTGCACTCGTCGAACTTTTCCATCTTGATCTGATTCAGCCTTGGATACCTTTCCAAGCTTCCAGTTTCCTCTCACCAAGTTTGAGTCTTGTATCATCACTATATCTCCAACCTTGACATCTCGTCTGGCGGTATGCCACTTCTGTCTAACGAGCAGACTTGGGAAGAAATTCTGAGTCCATTTTTTCCAAAATGCATTCACGATACTTTGAACAAATTCGAAGCGGTATCTTGGATTGGCTGTTTCTTTAAATGGTCCACTTGGAATTCTTGAGGTAGATCTTCCTAAAAGAAGGTCATTTGGACACAAGTACTTGCCATCATCTGGTTGTGTTGGGAGTCTTCCGATCGGTCTTTCATTTACCAAGTTCGCAGCTTCATAACAAACTGTCTGCAACTCTGAAAATGTCATAATGTTGTTTCCAATGGCAACTGTCAATGCTTTCTTGACCGACTTTATTAGAGCTTCTGATATACCGTTATACCATGGTGCATCAGCTGGAGTAAATTTCCATTGCATTCCTTCGGTGGCTCCAAATTCTGCTAGCTTGTCCCAGTCCCAGGATTGAGTCACGCTCTTTAGTTCTTCATTTGCAGCTACGAGCTGTGTTCCATTATCTGAGATAATTTGCTTGGGATAACCTCTCAGGGCAACAAAACGTCTCAGTACCATCAAGAACTTCTGGGCACTATAATCTGGCGAGACATCCACGTGTACCGCTCTTGACCCGAGACAATTGAAGATTACTCCATAAGCTTTTCCAGTGGATCTTTTCTTTACTTCATCGCGGATGCTAAAGGGTCCAAATAGATCGATGCCAATAGAACTCCAGGCTGGTGCAGGCTTTAACCTTTCTACTGGAAGTTTGCTCATCACTTGCTCCTCAGTCTTCTTTTCCAATTTCTTGCAGGTAACGCAGTGAAACTTTATTGACTTGGCCATCTTGTGAGCACTAATGATCCAAAATCGTGCTCTGACTTTGGCAACAGTAGTCGCGACGCCATAATGTCCTTGATTATGTACGTACGTTACATAAAGACGAGAAAAACGATGATCATAGGGTAGGAGAATGACTTCATTTTGATTGTAGCTCATTTGCATCCATTTATCTACTCGTCCGCCAACTGTTATCATACCATGATCCTTGTTGGTTGTAGGACAAAGGCGTTTTGAGCTCTTGTTGTTCATGTTCTGTTTCAGTTGTACTTGTGCGTTTCTTATCCAAAACAGTTCAGCTTTCTCGATCTCTTCAGAAGATAGAGGTTTAGTGGCATTCTTGAAACTAGGTTTGCTTTTTGGACTTGCGTCCTTTTGATACATAGCCAGTACTCTTGCTGTCACTCTCAGCAATCTGATGTAGGATGAGAATCGCTCGATGTTGATTCTTACTTCTAACGTATCTGATTGGATGTTTTGTGCCATCATAACAGGTTGAACTGTCTCTGGGAGAATTATGCTTGTGGGTTTCTGGGTTATTGGCCATTCACTTACTGGTAACTTCAAGAATTCTGGTCCCTTTTGCCAGGCACTTTCAACATCTAGTTTATCAGGTTTCTTGCCACGTGTCAACCAGTCTGCGATGTTCAGTTCTCCGTCAATCCAATACCAATCAGACGGATTTGTCTTTTCTTGAATTTCACCTATGCGCGTGCCAGCGAACGTATTGAATCCGTATGATTCTTTCTGGACCATAGCTTGCACAATTTGCGAATCCACAAGATGGTAGAATTTCACAAAGTTGTATCTTGATTCTTTCTCTATGAAGACCTTTAGACGCTTGTTTAGAACTGCTCCACACAATTCAATTCTATCAATTGACATCTTCTTTACTGGGGTCAGGCGATTCTTCGACATGATTAGATTACTCTCAAACGTATTTTCTGGCATTTCCCATCTGGCGTAGGCACATGCACCATAAGCTTCTTGAGATCCATCGCTGAAAATGACTAGGGAAGGATCACCAACAGCATTACTTGGCTTGATACATCTGTTGAACGATATTTTCTCCATACCAAAAAGGTGCTTGAAGATTTGCAACCATTCACTTTGGAACATATCTGGAATAGGATCATCACAATCAAGTTTTGGATCATTCAGCCATAGCCTTCTCATCTGCATCTTTGCTTTCACAGTAAACGGACCAGCAAGTCCCAGGGGATCATAGATCCCGTTAACTTGTGACAAAATCATTCTCTTTGTCAACGGCTCTGGAACTCTTTCAGGAATCTGCTTGACACTCAAATCGGGTTCTGTTCTTAACTTCTTCTTCTTCGGGGAGAAATTTAGACGCACTTTAAAGTAGAACTGGTCTTTGACGGGACTCCATACCACACCAAGAACTTTCTCTGAACTTGAATTTCTTTCGTCTTGTAAAAGCGGTTTATCGTCACCTTGATTAGATTCACGTGAGAACGTCCAATACTTGACTTGAAATCCTCCTTTCCTCAAGAGAGTCTCTATGTCTGTTGTTAGAGATTTAGCCTCTTCCTTGCTTTTGACGCTGTCAATGATGTCATCCATATAGGTATTGCTTGTGATGGTCTTTGCTGCTTGAGGATACTCTGTTGATGACATCTCTGCGGTTTTTCTCAAGGCTACAGTAGCTATTGTACCAGCGGGTTTGTCTCCAAACGATACTCTCTGAATAACGTAGGTGTCGGGTTCTCTATCCTTCTCCATATTTCTCCACAAGAATCGATGAGTGTTCTGATCTTTGATGCCAATCTTGACTGTGTGGTACATTTTCTTGATGTCTCCAGTAATTGCTGTTTCATTTTCTCTAAATCTGACGAGAACTCCAAGCAAATTATTAAGCAGGTCAGGTCCCTTGGCCCAATACTCATTCAAAACATGACCCATGTAGTTAGCGCTACTGTTAAATACTATTCGTACAGGGGTGGACTTGGAATCTGGACGAAGAACCTCGTGATGCGAAATGTAGTGGACTGGTCCTTTGTAATGTCTCATCTCTTCTGCAGTGAGCTTTCTGGCGACATTTCTGTTTATCATATCATCTATTTGCTCTTGATAGACTTTAGCATGTTCTGGATTCTTGACTAATCTTTTCTCTGTAGACATCAACAATCCCATTGCTGCTTTCCTGTTATCTGGTAATTCAGCTGGATTTCTTATCCAAGGGTAATCTGCGGTCCATGTGTTTTCTTCATTGTTGAATTTCAAGTTTTGTTCAATTAACTTCAGTTCTCGTTCTTCTTTTAGCGTATAGTCCTTCGATCCAGGAGGGCACTTTCCACATTTACAGCCGCCACAACGAGGAGTACACTCGATCCCAAGATTCTCGATCTTGTAGAAATCTTCTAAGTCTACTTTGGGCTTTACCTGACTAACATGATGAACTCCTCCAAGTACGTGTTGGCTACGCGTCTCTTTGACTTCCTTGAGAAGTGGGTGTCTACCTCCAAGACATCGTCCAAATCTGTTTTTCAGTAACATCAAATGTTCCACCTTTTGCTCTGGTTCTGGATGAAATGCAGCATACTCGTAACCAATTAGAACATCTACAGATCCTTCAGGCCTTGCTATGTCATCTCTCTTGATATCTTTGAATAAATGTACTGCTCCTTCGACGTCGATGCTATGGATGTCCGATGTGATTCTGTCTATCCCGAATGCATCTATCTCTACCACACATCTTTGCTTGTCTATCAGATGAAGTTTGTACCTTTTAGAGTCGATCGTCTCCGTCTTACCCCCAACTTTGATGATAGTCAATTGCGCGTTCTTGCTTGGCAATCTTTGTTCTTCAGCTTTGGCGTTGGTAATGAAACATAATGATGCTCCACTGTCCCACATGACATTTACGTCTCCTTTAGGTGTTGGAATTTTTTGAAAAAGTAGGAGGCAAGTTTCTTCTGCTAAGCTGTCACAGGACGTGGCACGTTTACCTTTTGGTGTCTCTTCATCTTGTGTTTTGCTGTGTTGGTTACTTACAGGTTCCTCAGTACTGTTCTGACTTTCTTCAGGATTGTGAAGTGTCTTGTGATGTCGTCTGGTACAACCACTTTCTCCACAGTTCTTTTTTCTCTTGCAGTCTCGGAACAAGTGTCCTGGCTTAAGACATGACCAGCATGCTTTTTTCGTCTTTATTAGATCTTTCTTCTCGCTGTACGGCTTAGATAAGTAAATACGACATTCATCTGTCCAGTGATCCGCGTTGTCATGTAACAAGCACTTCTGGGAAATCTTTCCATCAGAATAACGCTGTTGTCTCTCTCCTGGTTGGCGAGTATCTTGTTCTTTAGCTACTACATGATGGGCTGCTGATTTGTATGAAGTGTTGCTTGTACGTAATTCAGCTGCGTCGTATTCTATCGCTCTCTTCTGGCTTAGTAAAAACTGCAACAAACTAGGGAACTTGTTAACTCTTTCAACTTTACTGTCATCATCCGTCACCATCTTAGCCCATTCTTTTCTCACACTGGCAGGCAGTTTTTTCTCGATTATACTAACAGAACTAGTAGTTGTCATTTCGACTTCAAGGTCAAGTCTCTTAAGCGTCTCTGAAGCCATCTTCCACGACATCAATAAATTCGATCAATCGCTTACTCTCTCCATCTCTTATCGGTCTTACCTTGCGTATGGTATCTATGATAGCATCAGCGATTTTCGATGGGTCACCATATTTCTCATCTAGGCGTTTCCATATTTGGTGGATGTCATCATCCACGCTTTTAACCACGCCCAAAGGTTCTTTGCCAAGACAGGATCTTAGCGTATATGGAGTGGTTGCTGTTGATAAACTTGTCATAACTTGTTTCTGGAAATCTGCTTTAAATCTCGGATATTCTCTTAATTCTCCTTCGAATCTCGGCATCTTTATTTTTTCCAACCGTAGATTATTCATCTTTGCTGTCTCCTGAATACTTAGTTCTTCTGTCAACTTTGTTTCAACTTCCTCAGCAGCTTGACTGTACATATTCTGTATAGCGACTATCCACGTGATTTCTAGAGTGGCACTTTCTCTGGGTAGCAGGCTGAGATACTCGTTGTTTGCTTTCTTGCAGTCGGCAAAGGCTTCATCTAATTCTTTCTTGGCTACCTTGAGGGCTGTAAGCGACGAATATTTCACAATATTTATAGCTTGTCCAAAGACTGATTTGGCACTACTCCTTCTCACATACGCTTGATCTAACATTCGTTGAAATTTCTCTTCTTCTCTAAGAACCGCTTGCTTCTTTTCTTCTTGTTCCTTGGCTTCATTATCGGTAGACGTTTTCTTCTTCTCGTATTGATTCTGGCGTTTCATAGCGTCGCTGAACAAATCTTGCAATTCCAGAATCCATGTGTCACCGGCTTCTACCTCTTCATCAGTCAGGAATGTGGTATAAACATCGTGCTTTAACTCAACGGTCTTCCAGGTTTCAACCAATTCGTCGTAATTTCTCTTGACTATTTCTACTCCACAATCTTCGTCGATAGCCTTCTTTACTTCGTTTAATTTTCTGGTAAACTTGCCTTTAGCTGCTCGTCTTTGGTTCTTAACGTCATCGGCCATGTTCCAGTCGTCTTGGTGAGCTCGGATTTCGAATGTTTCGTTTATTGACGAAATGTTACAAGCTACGGTTTCAGAACTAATTCTCTTCGCGAGTTATATACGAGTTGGTTCGAAATCTAAAAAATGCGAAGCAAAATAAAGCGTTACTTGTGTAGAAAAATATATATAAAGTTTAAGCGATCTGACTTACCCGGTAGCTTGCTCTGAAACTCGACGAACTGAATTTAAATTAGCGTCACTTACTTATATACAAATGCGACTTATAATCCGAGGCAAGCTACTCGTGCGTGCGTGCAGAAAGGAATCTATTATTAAATTCATGCTTTTCGCGCATAACGAAACAGCTAGTTTATCAACTAAATAACCTGAACTTGGTACTCACAGTGAAACACCACTTACTGTCTGGTCTCTTCCAAAACAGAGAAGTGGATGGGCCTTTCCCGCAATCCCCTGTCCCTTTGCCAACAGCTTCAAGGTAAGAGATTTGCCAACATTTCTGGCCTCTGAGAATATTACCCCGATACAGCTCTCATCTATATATATTTGGTGATAAAGAAATCAATATTTTTTCCTCTTCACCGCTAGTTTTAAAATAGTTTTAACTGCTAAATTTAAAATAGCTAGGGTAACTGTGATCATAGTGAAGATAAGGAAACTAAAGCCTGGCTTTCACTAGAGTCACCAGCAAAAGCATAAGCAAAAGCATCAAAAACATAAAAGACTATGAAAAATTTTGATCCTTGTGCTTGCTTAGCCAATGAAAACCAGGCTTATATGTCAAACAGTGTGCTAGTTAATTTTCAGTTTTCCTGTTTGGTTGACAAAATAATGATCACTGCTTTATTAAGTTATAGGATTAGTAAGCTTTTACCTGAAAAGTCAATATCTGATGTGTGCCGGATATACGGCTTTTATGATGCTGCACAGCACAAATGCAGTTGCCAGTTGAAATGGTATATAACTAACATAGAACACACCGTTTGCAAACAGATTGCAGAATTTCTCTGTCCAGGTGCTCATCAAGAACTAGAAAAGTAAAATACATAAAAAGAAAAAAACTAGATATTTTAAAGTAGATATATAATAACATTGTTGCTTGATCAACATGTTACATTTTAAACGTTTTTATCGTTCAATTTTATTATAACAATTATTGATTCTTGGAGAAATTCAAAACAAAATTTGCCTCGCACAACCTTCACAGAAGTGATCTGTTTTGCCCTTGTGAATTATTGAGTTTGTGAAGTCAATTATGTAAACGTTTTAGTTTTTACTATGCAAACCTCATGATTGCTGCTAGACCAGTGATTATCTCAGTCTCATAACTGGTTGTTGGCCCAATCATAGCATTCAAAACTCTTAACCAAACAATGAGAATATATAAACAGTTGATAAAAAATAGTTGAAAACTTAAAAAGAGCTTGGATTCTCAACATTATTTTGGAGATGTTGTATTCACAAGGTACAAATCACTGTTTAAATAGCTTCCATCACACTACAGTTGAGCCAATGACCAAAACACTGATAAGGGGATGGGTCAATACAATTCTTATCTTCAACGTTAGGAAGCATTTCCAACATGAGGCTTCTGCACCTGGTTGTATGAAGGGCGGACAGCACTATCTGATGATGGATAAATTTATTGGATAACAGCATTGACTTATTCACTGGATAAGGATTTATCCTTTGGATAGCACTCTCCACCCTTCGTACAACTGGGCCCTGGTAATGATGTTTTAAAATACATATGTTAAAGGAACCCCCTTAAAAATTTATAGACAGATCAACAAAGTTCAAGTTTTAATGTCCAACGTTTATTTAGAAATTCAAATCTATTTACAGTCTAAATCAAATGACAGTGCATACAACAACACAAAACAATATTCTAAATACAACAAAACAGAAACTGAGATATTACAAAAAACAATTATGAACTTTAATTAAACAAGTTCAAAATATCCCATTTTTTAAAAATCTGTAACCAAAACATTGGAGTGATATAATAATTTGATTAAATAATAATATTGCCATTACAAAATCTTTATCTTTAAAGTAACTCTCTTTTCTCTTTCCTTTGGTACAACCTATAAATGGCAGGTGTTTAAAAATGCTCGTGCAAGTCCAAAACACCATTTAAATACAAAATAATATTGTATTTAAATGCTGGTTTGGTTTTTAAATTATTTAAAGAATGAAATCCCGCAGGAATGGTGAAGCCATAATTTGACTTGTCAAATTTCAATCAATTGAATCTCAACCATCCATAATGTATAAATATGTGTAAGAATCAATTTTGAAAATAGCCCTATTTGTGCTCTAACTATTCCCTTAGCATGGTACTAAATCTTCTTGTAAGTTCTTAATGAGCTTATTCTGTGTGGTTGAGGATGGTCGTTCTGACAATGGCTTCAGTGACACTGTATGGATCACAGTTAGATGATGGTCTTCTATCCTCAAGGTATCCTTTACCATCCTCGGCACACTGACGAGGAATCCTTACACTTGCACCACGGTTGGCAACACCATGTGAGAATTCATTGATGCTTGATGTTTCATTTCGTCCAGTCAGGCGGCGAGCATTATCACGCCCTTGGTTGGGATCATACTTCTTGATGTGGTAATCATGGTTCTCCTCCAACTTCTTAATGGCTTCATAGATATCTTTCATACCTCCTTCATTTCTCATTTCCAGTGTACTGCAAACAAGAAAAGAAAATTAAGAACAGAGTTTTAAAAAAGTCACAGAGGGAACACAACAAACATAATAAATAACCTCTCTTTACCTGTAATTGCAGTGAGCACCAGCACCATTCCAGTCACCAGGCATTGGTTTAGGATCAAAGGTAACCACAACACCAAAGTCTTCTGCAACACGGTGTAAGATGTACCTGGACATCCACAGGTGGTCTCCCATCTCAATACCTTCACATGGACCTACTTGATATTCCCACTGTTTTGATAAACACAACACAAATTTAGGCTTAGAAAAACTTCAGAAAAGAAAACAGAACATCTAAGTCCCACAAATAAGCTGTGGGTAATCTCTCCTAAGTATTAAATAAAATCTATGCAAGTCATGAAATCAATCTGAATTTGATAATCAAGTGGCTTCCTCCTAACTTTACCATTAGTTTGGAAAAGACCTATCCCGAATTCGCTTGACTGGTCACGAAAAAATGGTTTCAAGTCGAGGTTGAACTTGATGAATAAAAGAATCAAGTTCAATCTCGACTTCAAACCATTTTTTCGTGGTCAGTCAAGCGAATTCGGGATAGGTCTATTAAACAGATAACCATTTTCTCACATAAAGGTGTATCAAATAATCGCAACATTAAAGCATTTGCATGCAAGCCCCTTCGCAACAGACTTTTTCCTCTACTTAAAAAATTAATTCATATTTAACTGAAATCAGTAACCAATTCCTTACCTGAGCAGGCATCACTTCAGCATTAGTACCAGCAATCTTGATTCCAGCATACAGACATGCACGGTAATGTGCTTCCACAATTTCTCGTCCAAAAACTTTGTTGGTTCCAACACCACAATAGTATGGTCCCTGTGGTCCTGGGAAGCCACCTTTGGGCCAGCCTAATGGATGGCCATCTACATCAAGAAGGGTGTACTCTTGTTCAATGCCAAACCATGGTATTGATTTCTAGATTTAAACATAAGATCATCAAAATACTGGAAAAGTAGTCAAATTTAGATTGCTTTTAATAATGATAATGAGAGCATTTTTTGTACGGTGCCTGCAATGCACTAAATAGCTTGCGGTTAGATACCTGTAGTGGTGTGGAAATAAGTTTATCAACATTGTCTCAAACGATTAAGTTAGTACATGTCAACAAGATATATTTCTCAGAGTTGTATTTTATGCTTGTTTATTTCCCGCGGTAAATTAATATTTGCACCAACTCGTGTCAATTTCAAACGCAACATAACTATTCTGTGATTAGCTTTCACGCTAGGTCGGGATGCAGTAACATTGCAAGGAGTCGATGGTCAATACGAGTACAGCATGAAGCTTAATCTGGGTGTATTCCGAAAACCTTGACCCAAATTTAAGTTGGTAATTGGTAACAAGTGATGTTTACAGACAGGAGCCTTACATGTTTGCAAGGAGTAGGTTTTTCAAAAAGTTTGCAGATCAGATTAGGACAATTGACCCCGGAGATATTCATGATGAGTTTGGTAAGCCAATATCCAGGGGAATTTTACCAAAGGTAAATAAACAACGACACATCACGGTTGTCAATTCCTTTGCTTTGGCTTCATCTCTCTTAAGGCCAAGTTATCTGTCACCAGTAAAGAGGATGCCATTCATAATTCAAGCTAAAGTTTGAAAAGACTGCTGTGGTGATATAAAGGAAATTGTCTTTCACTTTCTCTATCCAGCACCTTTCTCAATTTTAGTAGGCCAAGATCTGTGTATAAAAACCCAACTACTGATCCATCATGATGACTGAAGTTATATCATGAGTTCTTGGAGTTTGCTAAAATTCCTTTTCTTTGTTTCTATATAATGTAGAACCGGGAGTATTTTGCAACTTTTAGTTTCGGTTGAGCTGGATATGAATCAAGGTGAATTAAATAAATCATTCAAATTCGAGTTTATTTTTTGAGAAAATGTTACTGATATTTTTGAACTTATATTTGGACTGGAAGTTATCAGATAGCATGTAACTGCCATATCGAGGTAAGCATCTGTCAACATATATCCGAGTCTAAACGCTATAAAGTCTAGTTATTCCCGACGCATCGGTTACCACAAAAAATGTTAAGCACGCCGAAAAGTGTTCCGGCATTTACAAATTTGAAGGCTCTCCGGCTCGTTATGAGTTTCCATACTGAAACTGACTAAAAATAGAAGCAGACAAGACGTCAATGTAAGCACCGTTTTATCTACTTTGAAGTATCATAACCCAAATTCTACATAATAATAATAATAATGATAATAATAGGGAAAAATTAAAATTCCTTACTGAAACCGACTAAAAATAGGAACACATTAGACGTCAATGTAAGCATCGTTTCATTTACTTTGAAGTATCATGACCTTAATTCTGCGATCAAGGAAAAAATTAACAAAGGTTACCATTCAGGCAGGTATCCGTTCAGCTGTCTGTGACGCACATCCCGTACACGACTGCTAGGATACGAAATTTCCATCAAAACATTTGAATCCCCTTAAATTATGTACGTCTATCAAGATTTCTTAAATACTTCAAAACTTTCAAGTAAACTTATGAACCAGCGAAGAGAAAACTTCAGAATCATGATTATGAACTTATTTTAGTGATCTTTCCGCCTATTTTAAATATTTTTGTTAGGGTGGTACGACGTTCAGACGTGACCAAGACGAATGATGCAATATTATGCACCGGCGCGAATGTTCTCGTGGAAGAAAACGAAACTATTATAAATTTTATTTAAAAATCTTAATTCCCCTATGGAAAACATCCAAAATTGATGGAAAAAAATCTTAGAATATCAATTAGGATATTTACTTGGACTTTGCACTTTCGAACATAGTTCGTGCATGCGGGCAAGTAGCTTATGAAGTGGTCATGTGTTCGTAGCATGGCAATAATAATATGGCTATCGGAAAAATGTCTGTTATGCTTTACTTTAATCCTACAAGAAAAACAAGCTTATTATGTTTTCTTTGAAAGCATCGTAGAACGATTTGAACATTTTGAAGAAGAGGATAATCTCATTTCGGTTTGAATATGCGAGTATATACTTTTCATCGTTCGTTTCATAAGAAAGTATGTAAATTTATACACCTGTATGAATAACAAATTTTCGTCGTTTGTACTTTGAACTCGGTTTCATAAATCAAAAACACCATTTTACTGTGGTTTCGTATGATGTTTTGTTGGTTTTTCTCAGAGCGTCCTAAACATTTTGAATTTTTAAAACGGCTTAGGTTTTAGTGAAACTGAATTTCGAATCAAAGACTAGCTAATGTCGAATCAAATCGAACAACTTTAGCATAACGAGACTAGAGACTCCCCGCCAAAACTTTCTTTTCTCTGTCGCGAATTTACGAATAAAATTATTCGTTCCACACGAAAGAATTTCATAAACGACTTCATACTCGCAAAACTTTTCTCCAAAAGAAGCAAACTTTTACAACCTTGAATTAAATGTTTTTAACGCTCGAATCTAAACTCCTCATAAAGTTTAATTAAACGGTTTTACTCTTTTCTTATCTTGACGTTTTACATCGTTAATATCCTAAATTTTTCATGTGATAGTAGAACGAGGTTAACATTTGATAAATTTCCATTTATAGCCCTGAATAGTGAGCTTTTTGGTATTTAAGAAACTTTTTTTGAAAATGAATGACCTACATGTAATTCAGCCCAGAAAATGCCGCGTGTAAGCCCTGGGTGTAAGTTGCGTTTCATTTACCTTGACTTTGTCATTTTCCATAACTTCAAAGCAGGACTTTCTGTGGTTGGTATTGGTGGGTTTATGGTTGTACTTATATGTCTCGCAGAGAACCAAGATATTTTCTCCGCCTCTAAAAGGATCCTTGAAGGTAGACACGGGGTGAAGATAGACATCACTGTTGAAGCCCTCGGCCTGACCGGTACTAGAGCCATCGAAGTTCCAGATGGGCAAGTCATCGATAGATTCTGGAAGCTTATCCAGGGTTCTTGTCTTACAACGTATTCCTTCACCGGTCCCGTCTACCCAGATGTACAGGGCTTGAATTCTATCTCCTTGGTCGAGCTTATGATATTTGTCCAAGACAGATACCTTGTCGGTGGCTGTTCTCTTGTCGTGTAAACTCATGGTGAGTTTTAAAAGCTCGTGTTGCTACGTAAGGATTGATGAATGAATCTAAAAGAGAGCACTGGGAAAAACGGGGTACGCAGTCAGTCGACTTTTATCTCACTTTAACCTATTTAGTGAGTTAAAAATAATACTTTCTTATACACATTTAACTTACCTTATGACTCACTGGAACTCATGAGAATGGCATAGTAAAACTGTTTAGGATGGTCGGGCTTTATATAAGTATATGACGTCACAGCGCCATCTATTTCAGCCAATCAGAGATAAGTGTGTCCACGTGCTGTTCACGCAAATATATACTGGGCTCTTCTCATGGGCGCATTTGCGTCAACATTTTGCATAATTTAACAAGTTTTTACAATAAAAATAAGTAAAAATAGCTCCACGTGAGCTTCTTAGGATTATTGAATAAAGGCGCACATATTCCTTAAAATATCATTTTGCATAATTTAACAAGTTTTTACAATAAAAATAAGTAAAAATAGCTTCACGTGAGCTTCTTATGACTATTGAAGAAAGCCGCACATATTCCTTAAAATAGGTGGTTGCCTATAAAAACTTCATATTATGATCATGTGTGATCGGCTATGGTCTGAGTAGCGCCGCTATATTGCACTTTTGACAGACTGTAGATCCCTCAACTTTACTTCCATGCAAATTCATTTCGCAGTTATTTAGGTAGAAAATGCTTCTTCGCAGTAATGAGATGCTGTGTTTTCGAACAAGTGCTGAACAGTGACGTTAAAGTTTTATTGTGACCCAGTCACGTGGAACTTCGTGATCGGACCTGAATCACCGGTCAAGTGGTTTTAAAAAACGTTTGAACATTCTTTTTGAAGATTATTATCGGTTATATTCAGTGACGTTAAAGTTTTATTGTGACCCAGTCACGTGGAACTTCGTGATCGGACCTGAATCACCGGTCAAGTGGTTTTAAAAACATTTGAACATTCTTTTTGAAGATATTATCGTTATATTCATGCATGAAAAACGTGACAAACCTTAAGAACGCAAAATACTCTAACAAAATACCCCAAAAGCGCGCTAGAGCCGTCACCGAAAGGCATAGAGAAATTTTCCTTTGTTCGCCCGCGAAAGAAAAGTCAATCGGTAATAAATAGTGGTAGACAAATTATTTCTATGGTTTTCTTTTGTTTTACTTTAACTGTTAGTCACTACACAACTTTATTTAAAAATAAAAATCTCTCTATGATTGACATGGTGAATAGAATTACTCAGTGCAAGAGCCGACCGAGCTTTTTTGATCAAAATTTGATACACGCTTTTTATCGACTATGACTTCGCATAGATTGAAGAGAATAAGCTTCGACAGCGTTATTCATCAAACTCTTCAAGCAACCGCAATCAAAATAAAACTGGCCCAAAAGTAAACAATATATATTGTGCTCCATATTGTATTCCATTGTACTTTATACATATATATATATATATATATATATATATGCTTTGTTTTATTCTTTCTAATCATTACGGTAATGTCACACGATGTAATCTCCATTGTACTTATTTTTTCTCTCTTTCCTTTTCCTAAAACTCCACGAAACCTTGTAATTACTGTTAACTGTGTAATCTCCCACGATGAGCTTAGCTCTTGGAGAGAGCACAGAGAATCAGTATGTTTAAAAAAACAACAACGACAAAACAATATGTATGAGTTCTAAAACAACCGCAAGCCTGTGACATGCATGACCATCATTTCTAACTATAATCTTCAGCTTACATTTGCTTCATTCTTTTCAGTCTTCGAAAATTGCCAATACTCATTTTTACAGTCGTCCCGTTCAGTGATCACGAATAATATTTGTAAGTCGAGGCTGGAGTTTCCGCGCAAACCAAAATTATGCCTTTTATTATGCACGGCAACTCCAACCTCGACTTGGAACTATTATTCATGGTCACTGAACGGAACTGTAAAATGTAGTATTCCATTCGATGCAGTTGTCAAAAACGTTTCATTTAAAGCTCGTATATCAATTTTGGAATTTAAATGTTGTTGCGGTGACACCGCGGTTGAACTGTGAACGATTTCAGCTGATCATGAGCACTCGGTTGTTACGTTGTTTATTGTGATGATATCCTCAGCTTTATTCGCATTTGTCTCTAGATCAATCGCTATCTCCTCTACTCACCCACCCCCTTTCCCCGACTGCAAGCTGACCGGTGCTTGATAGTTGGCCGCCCTACACGACCTCGTCATTTCACTTTAATTGGCTCAAACAGGTAATATGACAGCAACTGAAAGCTCTCTATATATCTATATATTGATCATATTTGCGATATAGTAAAATCAGTTAAGTTAACTATAGCAAGTACACCATTATCGGGAGCATCAACTGAAGAGGGTCGAAAGCAACTGAGCGATCGGGAAGTCTTGAAACAAAGGCTACGTGAAAAGTCTTTATTTTCTTTCATAAGGACCGGATATAACCCCAGTTGCTTTCCTTACCGGATACGCCTTAAGTGTTAAATGACTAGGGATCATTGGTCATATGAGTCAGGAGCGAGGCTTCACTTGTCAAGGTGAAATGTTCATCCAAGATGAAAACTACCATTACATATGCACAGCAGAGAAATAATACCGCAATTCAGTTTATGTCGTGTGATGTTTATGTATATCATTATTTACTGCAATGGTGGTCACTGACTCATTGGAAAAGCAAAACGTCACTCACGTGACGGGCGTTTTGAATTTACTTACGGTCCTCCAATTGAAATCTGATTATCATGTTTCCTACAGGTTATCTTTTTTGGGTTATCTGTTTATCAGCTGATTCGCAAATGGTTTGAATGGCATAGAAAAATAAACAGCATGATTTTTTGGGTGATATTCAAGTCACATCTCATAGCTTGTTGCGCTCAATGAGCACAAGCAATTCATAAACAATTTTGATTGACAGGTGAAGTGCCGCTTTTACAAGGGATCCCACTGAGACATTACGGCAAGTCTGGGCACATTTAAAAAAACCGATATTGCTCCGGAAAATTAACAAATAAAGTCAAAAGTCATAAATGCGGGGTGTGCAAAACAAGCACTTATCACGATAGCTCGAATATGAAGAAAAATTCATATATTGGTCAGATCATAAAGAAATAAATTCAAAAGTTATAAATTCAGAGTCGCAAACCGGCATTGCAAACCATTTTTACCAGATGTTTGGGTTTCCTGTGGATTTTTATTTCTGAGCCCTCGTTTTTTTAAGGGCAGCTGTATCACTAAGAGCTTAGCAGCCACGCCGGAAAATTTAGAAAATCGAAAAATCAAAAAACCAAGTCAAAATTTAATGGTGAAAACAAAACTCATTTATAACGTCTTATAATTTTATAAGGAGTGCTCAGAGATCTAAAGTAAACGTCCGCAGTAATGGCGGAGTTTCAGGCAGTGATCTTGGCTGCTGGGAGTGGGTCTCGTATGTACCCTCTCACAGACAAGATCCCCAAAGCCTTATTACACGTGGGAAACATGCCTCTTATGTGGTATCCTGTTAATCTGTTGGAAAAAGCGGGCTTTGAAGGTAATGTTGAGCATATATAGCGCAAAGCACTGTCTGAATTCGAGTTTTGGAGTGTTCATGAATGTAAAGTTAGGTAATGTCACTGTAGAGTGCTTTTAGTCTCACTGTTGAATAGGTGACGTCAACTAAATTAGATAAGTTATTTACTATTTCAGGTGACGTCACCTAAATTTGAAACTACGTGTAAACAGCTACTGAGATCAGGGGGGAAACGATGATGCAAATGAATGTCTATTCACTCATTCTCTTGTAAAACAACCCCCCGGATTAGCATGACCGTTATTTGGCGCGCTTTTACTATTTTAGGTGATGTTAACTAAATAGTTATGTAAGTTAGATAAATTTATCTAACTATTCAAAAGTGAGACTAAAAGCACTCTAATGAGGACACGAACTTTGAATGGCTAAATGAAATTTGAAGATTAGTAAATTAATTAAGTAATTGTAACTAAATTGTAACTAAAATAATGCTATGCAAACAATTAACTTTCATCCTCTCTCCTCCATTTAGGTTACTTTAACCCATTTTTCAAAACCACACCTCCCCTTCTTCTTTCCCTACCCCTCCCCCTAAAATCCAATTTCAGGTCTTTTTAATTTTATACACAAGATATTGTGACTTCATAACTTGTATAATTAGCAATTATTCGCCGATGGCGAAGTGAATATCGGGGAATATTTACCGAGACGAGAGTCTTTGAGCGGTGAGGTAAATATTCTCCATATTCAATGAGCCATTTTTTCAATTTCGTTATCGGAAATTGTAGCAAAATGATTGCCGGCAGATTCCATTTTGTTGCCGACCCAATATTCTGAGACTCAGAGGTGAATATCGTACAATATTCACCTCCAATTAACCAATGAGCACGCGCGTTCTTAGGAAGTATACAAGTTGGTATATGCTAATATAGTTTCTACATGGCTAAAAATAATGGGTGGTCTGAGTCATCAGTCATGATGACCTGAGTCAAATTAGTTTTGGTTTGATCACACCTCTTTTATGGCTCAATGTTGCTGGTCGAAATGACTGGCAAGGCTAAGACTTTGCCGACAAGGTGCAATTTTGGCTAAAAAATGTCTTATGACTGGCCATTGTTCTTAGTCCTGTTTTGTGTAGTTCCAGAAATTATCCATAACCAGCCCACAGAGGAATTTGGAATTTCCAAAGAGTAGGGGGATCAGAGAAAGAACAAAAATTACAGAGTTTGTATGGAAAAAAATTGGAATTTCTTGGGGGTAGGGGGGTGTCTTAAAAAAATTCCTCCGTGAGGGGGGTATGGATAATTTTTGGAACTGAACATTAGTAACTTTTATTTATTTGTGATAATATACAGGTACTAAAGCTTTCTATTGTAATTATTTTTATTCTATCTAGAAATAATTGTTGTAGTTCTTGAGTCAGAGGCGACCAAAATATCTCAAGCACTAACTACATATTGTAACAATCCCAAGTTGAAATTCGAAATTGCAACAATACCAGATGACAAAGATATGGGAACAGCAGACTCATTAAGACACATCAAAGATAAAATAGAGGTACATGTATACGCACCCTGTATTGGAGTGCTGGACCATAAAATATGTCAATAATAGAGTGCTCATTTTTATTGGGGCAGAGGGATTCATTTGGCAACCCATACAAAAAAATCTAGCTGCACCCACTCTCTATTGTTGCATACAAAAAGACACCTTTGTTTTTACATTATTCTGTTTAATGTAAAAGAGCTGTGTGACTCAGATTTTTTTTGTGTCCCCCCCCACCCACCCCACTCCCCAAATCCCACTGCATCACCTCACCTGCCCTTAAAATAACATGTGATCTGACTGAGTATAACATTTTGGCAAATACTGATCCATTGAAAAAAATATAATTGCTTTTTTTTCCTTATGATTTACTGATCCTCCAGAAAGATATTGTGTTAGTGAGCTGTGACCTGATCACTGATGTTCCCCTTCATCGTCTTGCTGATATTCATCGGACTTATGACGCATCTGTAACAGCACTTCTAGCTCCCATACCAGAGACCAGTGCTGATAGAGAAGCAGCAGCAAATCCAAAAGCAAAGAAGAAGAAAATTCAAGCAACAGGTATATAATATCTTGTAATACTGGGTTGACAAATATTGACGACAGCCATGTTGGTGGTATTAACAAAGGAAACAATTAAAGACCCATTGCCACTTACCGTGATGTATCACAATTTGTTTACATTTTGAATCGTGTCACCACTGAAAAAACAATTCTAAACTTTTGAATAAACTCTTAAAAGAATGTGAAAGAATCATTTTTGTGCCTTAGTGCTATGTCGGAAAAGGATTCAATATGAAGTTATTATTCAATATGTGAATCTTTGAATTTCATGGACCACGAAATTCATCTGTGACTGCGGTGCATCACGGTAAGTGGCAATGGGTCTTTAAGGAATGTTTTGTTACTGCTGTTTTCATGAGCATGCATACTCTATAGTTGCGAACTGCATGCGGAAATTTGTTTTTTTGCTGCTATCAGTGTAAAATATGAAAGATATCGACTGATTGAATTTGATTGACGGCAGTGAAAAACCAAATTTCAGTGTGCAGCTCGCAGCTAGCAAGTTAGCATGTTTATGGAAATAGCATTAATACCATCAATATACTAGGGATGATGTGACATGGAGATGCATTGAATTGTATGATAAGCTACAGGTATAAATCTGTTGGTTTTTTTTTAATTGATACAGATCACTGTGATTATACTGGCATTCACTCTGCAGAAAACAGACTTATTTATTTTGCTCCCGGAGCAGATTTAGAAGAAACTCTTGTCGTTAAAAAATCTTTACTCAAAAGGTACTGTATTACAAAAAATTAATGGTAAATTAATTTTTTTATGATCAAAAGATTAATATTTGAATTTTAATTGATATGCAGTAAAATATATTATATTCATTTGCAGATATCCGTGTATTAATATAGTTACCAATTTGATGGACGGTCACTTGTATATCATGAAAAAATGGACCATTGATTATCTTACCCAAACCAGGTTAGTTACGTACCTAATTTGACTATGAGAGAAGAAGAGTTTGGAATGTACATGCAGGGTTTTCAATAAGGATCAGCAATTAGAGAATGGTCTGGTAACTTGGCAAAATTCTCTGCCTTAAACTTCCATGATGTTCTTCTATATTTATTTAAAGCTTACAGAAAACCCTGCCAGGACTTTCTGGCTAGTTCATCTCTGATGTGAATTTTAAAAAGTCTAATTTTTGTTTAGGCATACTCATCAATCAGTTTATATTTTGCTTTACTTTTTACGCAGATCAATTAGTACAGTCAAGGGAGAGCTCATTCCTCACCTAGTGAAAAAACAGTTTCAAAAGCACAACAAAGTTAAAAAAGCATTTATTCTTGGACCTGAAACTGGATCTATTTCTGTTGCTGGCGATGATTCAAAACCAGGTAAATGAATATAGTAACTATGCTTATGTTCTGTTAAGATTTGTTATGTCAAAATTTTGTTATAGACCGTAAGGTTTTATCCTCGATGTTTTCAAGTGCAAGTGCTGATCAACATTTCGACCAGTCAATGTGGCAAGTTAAGAGGAATATGGCTCCTTTGGGTAGTGGAGTTATAACAATAGGATGAAGGGAATAAAGAATACATTACGTTTATGGTAAATGCAAAAAAGTCCCAGGAATGCACACCTAAGAAGCATTTGGCCACTTAGATAAGTGCTAGTTTTGGCAAGACATTGTTTCTTGACTGGCTGCTAACTTCAGCAATTGAGTGTGTACATATAGCCCTTAGCCAATCAAGACTGACTATTCTGAGACTTGTTTGCTCAGAAATTTCAAAAGATTGGGGAACAAGGTCATATTACAAAAAGAGTAGTTGAAATCTACACTTTAAAATGATTATCACTTTGTTTCACCTTTCTTTTCAGATCTTTTAAGCCTTGCTATAGAGGATGACATTACTACTGCCATTAGAGATTTGTCATCATGGAGAGGTTCATGCGCAACAGAGAATGATAACAGCAATAGCATTAGGTGCCATGCATATGTCATGGAATCTGGTCTGTGTATACGTGCAAATAATTTACAGATGTACATGGAGGCCAATAGACTGGTAAGAGCAGTCGCTGTGAGAGAGGCATAAGCAACTGTAACATATATTTTCTTACAGTTCATGGGCTGGGATAATGAGAAGTGGGGTGGAGAGCTTGACTTTAGGACAGCAATAATAGTGATAATTTAGGGGCCACTTAGCGCCCTAAAAAGTGGATGGGGGGAGGGGGGCCAGCTCCACCCTCTCCATGGACCCTGTGACTTCATACCCAGTAATTCCTGGACATGCCCTTTAGTTCATGCAAACCTTAGTACCAAAATATTGCTAATCATTTCTTTTGAAAATTCAATTAGCGTCCATGCACTAATGAAGATGAAGTTACCTGTTGCGATATTCAAAATGTATTCAAAATGTAATATTATTTAAAAGTGGTTGAATTTTTCTTTCCTATAGATTCCCAAAAAATTAAATGAATTATCTTCAAAGGAAATTCCCTTGGTCCATTCTTCAGCATTCATCAAACCTAAGTCTCAGGTAAGGGATTTGATCTAAATACTTTACAGAATTAAATGTAGTTTTTTCAAGTATAAATGTTATGTTATTTAAAAAAAAATTTATGTCATACACAAAATTTGGTGTTAACATTTTATGTCATTTATTTGTTTGGATTTTACGTCATTTTTTTCCCAATGTATTGTAAATGTTTCAGGTTGGTAATGACTGCATGGTTGATGAAAGTGTGTCCATTGGAGAGAAAGTATCTGTGAAGAGATCAGTCATTGGTAAACACACAACGATCGGAGACAGAGTCAAGATAGCAAACTCTGTCATCATGGATCATGTCACTATCAAAGATGGGTAAGATATTTGATAAAACTACGTAAAGAATTTACATGTTGTATGTATTTTCATTAGCAAGAGTTAATACAATAGCTTTGCAGTGAGTTTGAAAGTTTTGATGTCAGTTCTCAATGTATCCAAGACAATAGACCTGGCTCAGCTTGGACGTAATGTTTTCCCATTTCAGACCACGTGTCATTTCCTTGAGAATACGATTCTTTGTTTGAGTTGTATCCATATTCATGTTTCTTCTCAAGGGCAACTGAGTGCAACCTAAACAAAGAAATGATACTCTAGGGAATGACATATGGTCTGAAATGGGAAAAACATTATGCCAGAGCTTGGCTATTGCCGTTAAAGCTGTAAAGTAAGCTGCTTCTAATTGGCTGCTCCTGCTAAAGGTAGGGTATTTGCCTCCACTCCATATTGTGATAATAGCTCACCATTAGAGTTAGCAGTAGCTCAGTGGTTAGAGCACCCAAGTAGATTATGAGAAGGCTGTGGGTTGGATTCCCTTCTGGAGCTCGGACATTTTTCATGCCTCCACACACATTTTATTCATACTTTTATAAATATCAAAGATTCAATTTAATCTTGCAGGTGTAATATCCAGGGAAGCATTATCTGCAATGATGCATACATCAAGGAAAATGCAAGTCTGAAAGATTGTCAAGTAGGAAATGCCCACACCATCAATGAAGGAGGTAATTATTAGATCCTAGATCACAAAGCACCAGTGATCAGGTGTGCTTACCATTTACATGAAAAAAAATGGAAATTCCGGTTGGAAAACAAATGGTATGTGTCACTCCAATCGGAATGTTCCGGAAATTCGGTGGGTTTTGAAGGGGGAGGGGGGTGGGCATAGAGATCTCATTTAAGAGGTGAAATGTAACCCTATCGTAACCTTGTCGCGTGTTAAAGTAAAGGTTCACTGTCTCTTGCCTTAGAGTTATATTTTTGCTCATAACCCATTATTCCAAGGGGGCTTAAAAAGTCATAACTTCCACCTTTCCTTCCCATCTTATTATTCTCCTTTCCCAACCCTAGCTTATGATTAGTATTACAAGTTAACTCCTTAACTTTGTATTATATTGTAGTTGAATGTAAAGGAGAAGCATTAGTTGCTGAACAGCTAATGGATTTTGAGTAGACAAGGATAACAGACTACATGAGTACGTTCACAACATTTTCAGTTCACCAAGACAACTATGAATATTGTCATAACTTATTTTAAAAAGATATTGTTAAAAGTATTGCAATCTTATTTCTAGAAAGTATAATATCTAATAAAAGTCTGTATGCTAGGGTGTTATCAATAAATGATTATAAAATGGTACTTCAAGTAGTCTGTGGATAAATATCTAAATGTATTTATAAAAAAAACTAACAAAAATTGGTGATGATATGCATTTTAATTTAATAACTTGAAATTACAGGTAAATTTGCTGACATCATAATTATTGAGAATATCTATTCTAAAATAAATTTCTGCACCATGTTGACTATTCTTTGTCTATAAAATATGTTAAATATATAAATAAAAACATTCCTGATAACCGTTTAACTTTTATTTTAATCAAGGTGAACAGTTTAGAGTGGTTTTCAAAAACCCCTGAAACAATTACTAGCGTATTTAGCAGTAATACATTTTATTACACTCTAATATTGTTTATTCATGTCGTATACCGTAATAACAGCATGAAGCCAAAACTATACATATAATGGTCCACTACATGTAACATACGCACTAGGTTTTTGAAAACCACTCCAAGAGATTTAGAGTACTTGAACATAACCCAATTTCAAACATGATAAAGTTCAAAGTTCTTCAGTACATAGTTCTTTGTCTAATCAACTGCTTAGTTCCAGATACATATTCATATTGCCTAAATATAAGTACTGGCATAGCAAGGGAGTAAAATATATACAGCAAGTACATGAAATACATAAATAAGAAATTGAATAAAATTGATATTATACAGCTTATCTGACGTACACTAAACAAAATACTGTCACACTATTGGACACTTGCTTCTTGCTACTAATGTATGTACAGCTTGTAAACATTTGGATTGTCTATCGAATGAAAAATGCATGTGCCTTAGTTTTGTTTTTTAATGAATCTACGAATACCTTTGGACTTTGGACTAGCACATCTAAGAAAAAATACGATAAAACTTTTTAAAATGCAAAAAAACATGTACCAGCTAGAGTTGCAATTTGCATAAGAATGGCACATTTTACATGTACTAAATAAATTCAAATGTACATGTTTTTAAAATGTTAAGGTTTTTTCCTTTAATTTGGTTCATCGATTTTCTCGATAGCCATCCATTCGTCTTCCTCTAGTACCCTGGAGCTTTTTTCTAATATTGCAGTCATAATGTTGTTGAACTCTTCTGCGTTGTCAACGTGGATGTCGTGTCCGGCGTCTGGGACAATGTAGACATCCACACTATTCTCTGGACGTATGCATTTTAATTCGTACGCTGTACGATGATCAAAAAACGTCCCCGAACCGTACATGGCAGATATAGGGAGGCCCTTATCTAAATCTTTCACTCGTTTTATCATCGGACTCTTAGCCCATCCCAACAGAAAATTCATATTTCTGAAGGCATTTTCCCCAGTTGGGTTTTGGGCATTGCAGTGGTAGATGTATTCAAACACGGTGTTGTCTTTCCAGAGCTCGGATTTTCTCTTATTTGGGTCAAATCGAGCCAACCCTACAAGCCAAGGACCCAAGGGGCCAAAAATACGGATGGGGGAGAGAAAATTTAGGGCATTGGAGAAGAAATTTCCCAGCCGTATCCACTTAGGAAGTAGATCGTACTTGAAGAGTGCGTCTGGATGGCGGTCTACTAAACCATATGGCAAGATGGGAAATCCCCAAGGATCGGACAAGATCAAACGTTGAATTCTTTCAGGGTGTTTCAGGGCATAAGCTGTAACTAAATACCCTCCAAGGCTATGTCCAAGAAGGATAAACCTCTCCAGGCCAACAGCCTTGCGCCAGTTTTCTAGGTACTCCACGAATTGCTCTTCAGCTTTCTCAGGATCAGGCGAAAATTCCGGGCGAGAACTTCGGCCAAAACCGGGCAAATCAATAGCATAAACTGTATGGCTTTCACTCAACACATTAAAGTTCTGCACCCACCAACACACACCGCTAATAAATCCATGGATAAGCACCAAAGGTGGTCTCTTGGTTGGCTCATTATTCACTTTCAAAGTCCAGATCTCAACACCTTCCCCAATTTTGACAAAATTTCCTTCCCAAGGCTTCTTGATTCGCTTTAAAATCAAACCTTCCGCATCTTCGAGTTTCTCCCTTGACGTAGGAATCCAGTAGCTACCAGCCCAGCTGGCTAATTTACCCAGTGGTTCTAGAAAGGTAGCCATTTTAGCATTTCTCTTCCCTGAATTTCTGCCTTGTTTATATTCAGTCAAATTAATTCACCTGCTGTCGAGCGTGAAGAAGAGACTGAGCACCAGTTAAAATGTAAATTTTTTACCGTGCGAAGTCTGGATACCAGTTGTTTTGACGGTGGGAAAAGAGTTGTCATGGTAACACACTTAATTTGAAGAAGAAAGCAAAATGGCCGCCGGATCATAGTCGAAAATACAACAGGAAAACCCCCAAAAATACTGCTAAAACCCGTTCATTATGACAGAAATATTGTGCCGTTGGCTCAATGAAGAGGTCGGGCTTAGCCGGCAAATTGGTAAGTTGATTTTTCTTGCTTAGAAAAGGCGAATATTTGAATTAGATAGAATGGTCTTTTCCTAAGATAAAATGTGAAACAAGATTCTTGACTTTGCGGAATAGTTCATTCTTTTTATACTGTTGGAGTACTTCATTTTATGCTATAAGGGGATCCTAAGTTTACTTAATCAATAAGTAACGTATTTTTTATATTTTTTGACAAATGATTTACTGCTTTTCTCTTCAGATCATTTCAATTTTGCCAAGGAGTTTGCAACGGGATATCTCTTAGGGGAGCTCCTTGAGAAACATGCTTTGCAAAACGACTTTGCAGAATTTTCCCAAAGCATGTAAGTATGCTTGTTTAATTTACATTTACATATACAATGTATTTAATTCACATTTTAAATTGGCCAAAAATATTTAATTATATTCAAGAGTTTTTTAAAATATTGCTTACAGGCTATTGTTGCAGTTTTTAATTAATGAAGGATATATAAAATGCATGCACAAGCTGTGTGCAGTAATAAGGCACGCAGGGGTTGGCAGAGCATGAGAAAATGATTAGGAGAAGCATGATGTATAGCAGAGTGCTACTTCCTACACATACTTTAGCCGATACTATACCAACTACTCATTTCATGTCATGCAAACTTGGCCCAGGGAGTACTTGCTAAGTTAACTGGCACCAGTGAAAAACCAAATTCCAAGGGGCAACTTAAAGCTGTTACTCATGTCTTTATAATTTTCTTTAGTACGGCTGACTCTAAGCTGAATAATTTCACAAGACTGGAGCCTACTTTAAAGCTGCTGGAGGTTCCATATGATACCAATATAGTAAGTATATATGAAAATTTTAATGATTGTGTAGTTCCAGAAAATATCCATACCCACCATGGAGGGAATTTGTAAGAGAATAAACCCACTACCCCCTAGAAACTTCCAATTTTCTTCCAGACAAGCTTCGTAATTTTGTTGTTTCTCTGACTCCCCTCCTCCCCTTCCCAATTCCCACAGTCGGTAGGGTATGGATATTTTAACTACACATTCTAAATTTGTTTGTTTTTTGTCTCCTTTCTCTGTACTTGCACTTGATGAATTCAGTGAAACCACAATCAGACCTTATCTGGTTCTTTGAACCTTCTCATCTTCTGGTATAAGACAATATTGAGACCTGAGCAGACTTTATCTTGGGTTATGTTTCCCATTCCACACCATATGTCATTCTCTTGAGAATAAGATTCTTTGTTTAGGTCACATGTATATTCCTGTGTCTTCTCTTGAACCACCATTATACACAAGGAATGCCATGTGGTTTGAAGAGGTCTTTATGTTGCAAAAATATTTCTTTTTCCAGGCTCATGCAGTTATGAATGAGAACCACAGTGTTGTCACAAGACTCTTGTATCAGCTTTTTATAACACTGGGGAAGAAAAATGTAAGTAATGTTTACAATATGTTTATAATTTTCTGATACAATATGGACAACTTGTGAAATATGCTTTAAATAATTCATAAATCCTTTGGAACATTTGAATTCATATGCTAATTAGATACAATCACTAGTGCTGTATCAGAACAGTATACATTCCACTAGTGGTTGTATCTAACTATTATTTTCAGTGTAAAGTTTATTTTACAGGATTCTCTAATGAATTACGCTAACCTAATTAATGCTGCAGAACTAAGACTTTTTAATGTTTGTTTTGCCTGCAGAAAATGGGACTTACAGGTGTTGCCATGGAAACAATGAGACCCAGTGGTCCAGTAAAGCTTGAAAGCATAGAAAGTGGCATGTATAAAGAGGTGAGTTGTATTAGCTATAAGAAACTTTGAAACAGTTATTGATAAGATTTTAAAAATGCATGCTTCTACAAATGCAAAATATAATAATTCAATTGTATTAATGTAATGATAAACCTATGATAAATTTTAGTATAACATAATTGTAAATGATAATGAAACAATGTTGCAAAAGATAATTGTCATTCAAGCATTATAGAAGTTACCAATGAAATGTCTAAATCTATTTTTAGAAGATGTGTTTAGGTAAAGATTTGATAGCTATATGTGAGAAGTAATTGGTAAATATAAATTATAAGTGTTAAGATCATAATACCATAAACAGTCAAATAAAAATGATCAACAATTAAATGCACTTTAACCAACAGAGAATTTCTTGTCTATCCTTACTAGAAAATCCTTTTACAAGCTGCAGTTCTCAGCACAAAGGACCTGCTTGACAGTGCAGTCCAAAGCTTATCAAGAGAGCTAATACTAGAAGCTATAGATGACACTGTTAAGGATATTGTCATAGGTGTAGTTAAGGATTTACAAGAAATCTCTGTTATCTTAGTCAATGATACTAAGTCTCTAATCGCTGAAGTTAAGGAACTAAGTAGTGATAAACGGTTAGCTAAAGATGCAAGGAAAGTGATGAAAAATATTTTAGAGACTTCAAAGAGTGTTATGAACTTTGTTAGTGATGTTGATGTTGTTATACGACACTTGAGATGCCAGTTTGAAACAGAGGGGTAAATTATTTTGATAAGAAAGATAAATAAATAGAGCATAATATTTATTGGCATAAGGCTTTATTTAATTTAGTAAAGAACAGAATATAAGTTAGTGTACTCAATTATTCACTCTCTAACATCTAAACTATCAAACTACATGTGTCATAACTTAATGCCTGGTTCCTAGATTTAAAGGGATTCTCAACAACACATACTGTCAACTCTCGACTTGCTGACACCCCGATATTACGGACACCTTGCCATTGCGGACAGGAGAATAATGCGGCAAAAAATAATGACAAAGGAATGGCCAAAATTAACTCTCCCTATTGCGGACGCTCACTATTACGGACACTAAGTGATGGTCCTGAGGGTGTCTGCTGTGACGAGAGTTGACTGAAATTATATAAGCTACATAAATTATGAATAACATTTTACAGAGGTCAGAGAATTTTTTGTAAGAAGTGCTAACATCTGTAATGACATTTGTAGATGATAGGAAAATATTCTCAAAATTTGTAAATTACATAACAAATGATGTATATAATACATCCTCTTCTTAAAGGCATTTTATTGCAAGTTCCAAATATGCCATAAAGGTACTTTTGGTTTTATATATTAAAAAAGGATAGAAAATATTATACAGATGTAAATTAAATTAACCTGAAAAAAGAGTGACTTTTATTTGATGTTTGGAATAAAAAGTTTGCAAAATTGCTGATTGTCTTCATGCTGTTGAAAACTAAATATACAGTTACCGCAAACAAATCTGTTATATATAATTGTACTAAGAGCCTCATATGTAACCTGCCATTGAATATGACTCAACATCAACAAGCAGTTTTCTTAATCATGTGTAAATCCACAGAGACTGAAGCAGTTAACAAAACGTCAAGTAGACCTCAACTTTGAAAACCTTGTACAGAGGTACCAAGCAAAGCAAAAACAACAGGAAGAACTGGCTTTCAAAGCAAAGTAAGAAACGGCATTTTCACTGGTATATCACTTTATGCTGCTTGTATTGGAGGGTAGAAGGGTGTGGCCAGGGAGTCATGTCTTTAAGGTGTCTGTATCCCCACTTCCCTCTGCCAGTTCATTTCTTTTGGTTGAAGGGAGAGATGATTTAATGAGGTGAGTGGGGAGTGACAAATGTTGGAATTCCTGCATATGCCCTTGGTTTTAACTTTTGAAAATGCAGAGCTAGACTTTCGCAAAGTCCTTTTTACTTAGTATTTCACGCGGGCAGAATAAAGCACAGGCAACGCAACTGTTATCAAACGCGCTGGAGCTGTGTGCTCTAGGAAGGATTTATCCGAAATTATTTCCCGCCATTTTTAGTGTCCCAAAAACGGGGCGCTGAATTATGCTCAAGTTCTCTAGAAACGTACGAAAATTTAGCGCGCGCTACAGAAATACGCGCCATTATTGGCACGAAACACGAATGAAAATCCTGCAAGAGAAACAAATTGTCCTCCCGTGACTTCGATGATCGCTTTCTTTCCCACTTGGCTTCGCTCATGACCACTCTATCAGTCTCACAGAGGTGGAATAGGACCAAGTCTAAAGGGTACAGAGCACTAGTAATCAAAAGGTTGTCATAGTATCATGCCTAAAAGTCTATTTTTATTTGTAGGTTTGAAGAAGAAGAAAAATTCAGAAAGCACCAACAAGCACAAAGAATCAGAGGCCTAGAAAAGGTAATGATCCAGATAAACACCCCTCCCCCCCCCCCCCCTCAGTAGACTGAAACATTATTGAACATTATCGAAGAATATGAAAACATATTTTACGCTATCCTTGGCCTGTATATTTATTACTATATGTAATTTCAGTCACGTCAAGTCAGGAATAAGCAGCAAGAAATGATGGACAAGATTCGGTAAGTTAGGACTCACTTAAACGTGATGTTAAAGAGCGATGCCCTGAATCTTCGGGGATATCTGCGTATAGTCTAGTTCCGGCTTAATTATATCACACACGTCAGACAATTGAAATCTAGGTAGAAAGAAAGTGAATCAACTGTTTTTGTTAAACAAAAATTGCAAAGACTTTGAAAAAAGCAACGAGCAGTTCTTACTTATGAAAAGACCACACCCACTGTGGCAAGGGGTGGCCCATTAGTATAGTGCACGACACAGGAGTTTACTTAACGGAATTCTTTAACCAATGAAAGTGCGACCCAGTTATGATTTAGCATTTATTTCCATTATAGCGAAGCAACGGTCAAGATTCCAAAACCACCAGATGCAAAGGTAAGTGCTCTAAACTTAAGTTTCCCCTCAAGGGAATCTCTTGAAGGAGTTGGAAAACATGCGAGAAATGTCTTTTGATAGCAGACGTGCGTTTTCACAACACTTGAGATACGGTTATATTGTCAACAAAATCGTACAAGTTGTCCGGCTTCCAGCATTTTAGTATTGAGTGTTGTAGAGAGGCCTTTATTAGACTTTTATATTGCTCCTCGCTAAAACCAATTTTCGAGTTAAAAATTAGAAAGATTTTCACGTTTTTTTACTTATCATTAATTAAAAATAATCACTGTGAACAGAAATCTGGGAAATCTAGAGGCGAGATACGTCGACAGCGCGAAGCTGAGGTATGTTTGCTCTTAATTCAATTTATCTTGTTTTGTGCGGTTGTCTTTAGAAAAGATACGTGATAATTCAAAATCTTTTTTTTTTTTGTGGTGCAAATAGGAAGTTAAAGCCAATATTGATGCATTTGAAGCCAGCATGAAGGCGACTATTCCACCTGTTAGCCCAGCAGCGTTGGACGAGTAAGTTATATAGTTACCACTTTTATTTCCATCCCATATCAAGTCTCATCCAATCCCATCCATCCCATTCCATCTAGCCATTCATTTTCCATTCAACCGTCACAACTACCATCATCATTATTATTTATAGTATAGAAAACGTTACTTCTCACTTTTTGGGGATTTCATTATCACAAGATTCCTACGCATCATGGGAATTTTAGGGGTAAAAATACGCGTATCGATTCCGCTATGATTTTTACGTCAATACGTTTAAGGATTTATGATATTTCCTTCACACATGGGCATCTTACATTTTCTTATTTTCTTATTTCTTCCTTTAATCTTTTGCTTGCAGTATACCACGCGTTAGTCGAGATGTATCAGTAGATGTCGAAGTATTCATACGTCAAGACTCAGCTAAACAGCTCCCCGACCCCTTGTCTGTCATCAAGGTATGATCATGCGTTTAGTAAAGTCTTCTACCAGCATGAAGCTCATTTTTAGGAATATACCCCTTACAGCATGTTCGGCGGAAAGCAGCTCGGGCAAAACAAAGCTTTCCAGTTCTCAGAAGAGCAATTTTTTTTGTTTTTCCCCTCCAAACTGAGTTTCTTTGGCGTCAAATGCAAGTGGTCTGTAGAACGTTTTACACATGACGTCACAGCCCGCCATATTGGTGTACTTTAGACAATAACTTTGTCACTGGTATTTTTTGTTAGGTACATCGATCTGGCTGCCATCTCTGTTGTCAGTTCACTCTATGGACTGAGTAAAAACCCTTCATTGGATCTCCATTTCATTTACTTTTTTTTATTGTTTTTAGCCTGCTGCAAATAAAGAGTATATTAACAAGATTAGGACGAGGCTTGAAGAAGACGCGGTGGCTAGAGAGGTCGGTGGCATGTTATCGTCATCATAAACACCATTATCATTGTCATCATTATTAGAGCAGCCTATAGGCTGTTTCAGGGTATCGTTAACAGTTAAAGTTACCATGATCATTGTTATCATCATCACCACCACCACATCATCATCATTATCATCAAAATTCAATCTTGTTCCGAGAGCCCTTATTTCTTACTGCGCATGGTCAACGAAATATTTGTTACAGTAAGAACGAACGGCTCTGGTAACGAGCTTGATCAAAATCAATAACGTAAACGACATTATCATTATCAATTTGTAAGAAAGAAAAGTTAGATTTTGGTTGAAGAAGAAAAGCAACCACATTCTTGTCATTTTACCGCAGGAAAGAGAGAAGAGGCGTCGCCGTGTTCTTGTGGAGCAGCTAAAGGCACATGAAGCACAAGAGGTAGAGAATACATTGCTAGTACAAACAAACAAGACTGCATGTGGACACATAATCACTTTTGAAACACTTAATATGACGCATTTGCTGTATGGTTATCCCCTTGGACAGGCATAGACTGTTTTCAGCTTGGGCGTGTCATTCCCTAGAGAATCATTTCTTTGTTTAATAGTTGTTCATGAGAAGACACATGAATATGGATACAACTAAAACAAAAAATATTATTCTCAATTATGGTTCTGAAGCCTTCTTTCAGGACATCCCCGAGGTAACCCGAACCACTGAATATTATTCTCGGCAAGAGAATGACACGTGGTTTGAAATGGGAAAAAGAAAAGGTCTTTCGAGCGTCTGACATTTACCTTCTCACCACAGGAAGCCCATCGGGAAGAAATGCTTGTCAATAGACTAATGCGCCAGTCACAGCAAGAGAGAAGAATTGCTGTGCAGCTCATGCAGGTATGAAGGGTTATATTGCTGTCATGGCAACAAGTTGCTATGGAAACATTTGCTAACCTTAAGATGTTTTGTCAACCTAGGTTCGTCATGAGAAAGAGGTGATACGTCAGAATAGGTAAATAGCTACATCATCTTCTTTTTGACCATACTAGAACTATCAATCGTAACTACCTCTGGGTTGATCTTTTTATACATTAGAATCTTCCGTGAGCAGCAGTACGCAGAGAGAAGATTGAAGGACTTTGATGATGCCCTTGAAAGAGAAGCGGTAAGTACCGCCTCTCTACCTACGCATGTTCGCAAATTTCATAATCGGAAGAACAGCCAACGCGTAACAAAAATTGAAACAATTTGTAAATGTGTAAAAGTTAGTGCCGATATTTCCTATTTGTAATTTTCTTCAACTGACCAAATCATGCTCATAACATTTTTTGCATACTCTGCCGGTGACACTTTCCATAAAGTTTGTCTATATTACCATGAAAACACATTGATTTTCTTGCTTATCTGACGCGAGGTAAAAACGCTTGAAATCATGCATTATCAGGTAGCAGGTTCATCATATGGTTACTCGTCCAATCGGAATGCTAGAACAGGAATTTGTTCTACTTGCTACCGGGAATATTAATTTTGTTTATTCGTGCGCATTAACATGTGGGGAGAACCTACGTAGCACTCAGTTGATGTAATGTATTAAGAAAATCAATAGACCAGTTTCGAATTCCAAATTACCGCTGTGTTCCTTGATTACAGACTCATTTGCACAGGGTTAGCCTCGTATCAGTGTTTAAATACTCACAAATACCAACGGTAAAGTAAGGAATGTACAACTTTAACAATACAAACACTTTGAAACTCGGGCCTTAACTGGAACACGTGAATATTCTGCACAAACTCGAGGCTAACCCTGTGCAAATGAGTTTGTAATCAAGAAACACAGCGGTAATTTGGAATTCGAAACGAGTCTATTGTATTCTATTGCATTAGGTGTGATTCATTGAATTTTTATAAATATACTACATCGACTGCTTGCTACGTAGGCTCTTCCTTAACATAGATGTTGCATTGTATTTCAGGAGATGTGCCGACAAGCTAAACTAGAGTACGCCGAAGAGACTCGTAAGGCGAATGAGCTCCATGATAGACTAGCAGATGAACGCAGACAAGCTAAATATAACAAGCACTATGATATCTGTATGCAGGTATGGACCAAATACGCACTTGATATCGGATTTTACCAAATAGGTTTTCTATTAAAAGCCAGCGGTTAGGAAAACCAGAACTGACGTTGCGCGCTTCATGCGGTTGATTCTTTAAAACACGCGTGCAAATCTCAGGTAGATATCTATGTACAGTTTTTTACCTTATACACACTTGAGAACAGATTGATGCTATTTATGCTGTCCAAAAGCCAGCAATTAGGAATAGGAACACCTCCACGAATGTTGCTTACTTCATGCGATTTATTCCTTAGTAGGATACGCGCACGTTGTCTACCTCATACACACTTGAGATCAGATTTATTCTGTCCAAAAGCCAGCAGTTAGGGACAGGAATATCTCCAGTGGTGTTGCTCGCTTCATGCAGTTTATTCCTCAGTAAAATACGCGTGCATATCTCGGGTAATATTTGTTGCGTGGCTTCATCTTTCTTATCCCATTCATTTATTTCCTTTCCCTCACTTTTATCTTACTTTCTTTGTTTTTCTCCGATTCAGATGTTGTTAGAGATGATAGACTTCTCTTGTAAGGTTGGGGAATACAGAGAGTTGACGGAAAAGTAAGTCCTCAAAGTCATGATTATTGTATCAAGGAAACCTCGAGATAATATATGCATGGATATTCATCTTCTTAACTTCATTTCCAGGCTGGTTCCCGCCAAGCTTTACCGAGAGTGGAAAGATCTTTTTCTATGTGGGTTGCCGTTGTATGAAGAGAAGGTAAGGATTAGTTGAGTGTGTTGTGGTTGTTATTTTTGGGTTGTTTTTGTTGTTGATGATGATTATGATTGTTGTTCTTGATGGTGATTATGATTATGATTGTTGTTTTTGTTGTTGGTGGTGATAATGATTGTTGTTGTTGATGATGATTATAATTGTTGTTGTTTTTGTCGTTGTTGATAATGATGATTGTTGTTGATGATGATGATTGTCATTGTTGATGTTTATTGTTGTTTTTATTTTTGTTGTTGTTGTTGATAATGATGATGATATTGATGTTGATTATAATGTTGTTGTCGCTACTGCTGCATCCTATTTTTACTTTTTTCTTTGTTATTGTTTGAAGGAAGCTGAATTATCTCCAGAAGAATTGGAAAAAGAACGAGAAATTAAAGCCGAAAAGGAAAGACTTCTTGATGAGGGTGATTTCATGGAGTACAAGGTAAACTTCTCTTCTTCCTCTCCTCATAATCAGTTATAAGCTCTATCGAAAACTATGCTTGGGTTGTGCGGTCTTAAAATTGCAGTTTTTCGTGAATGCTTTTTCATTGATTGATTTAGCATTTGCACCTTTGTCCTTTGTTTGTTTGCTCGTTCTTACGAGATTTCGGTTATCCGTTCGCTTGTATGCTCGTTCCTTTGTTAACAATTCTAGCTATTCTCAGTTTTCTTTCTACCCATATTATTTGTTTGCTTTACGCTTTTGTAATTTTTCGACCATCTGGTTATCGGAACATTTGGTTGGCTCTACCATCCATCCATCCGCTTGTCCGCCCGTTTCTTTGTTTTATAAACCAAATCGGAACATGGCGACCAATTTGAATAACTATTGTTCTGGAATTACTACCTTCTCTTACATGTGAAAACGCTTTTGTGTTTCCACGTGAACAGGAGGCTAGTCAGTACAGAACAATAATTATTTCAATTGGTCTCCATATTTCGATTCGGTGAATGGCTTCTCATTGTTTTACTTTCTTTCCAGAATCTTGTCGGTGAATGGGTGCCCGGAGAGGGACAGGGCATTCAGTGCCCACCCAAGGACAATGCAGTTCTTGGTCACATTGTACAAAGACTGTTTAACATAGTATCACCACCCCAGGTAGAAAGAATGACTCCAACTTCTTTTATCATATCAATCTGCTTTTCAATCTGCTAAATTCTTGCCCACGATTTTTTGCATGAATTATATTCATTCATATGTATCATTACAGCGCTTTTCTTGCTGGAGGCGAGCACTGTACCACATTTTCTTGTGTCTTATCAAGCCTTTCAAGGTCAAACGTCAAACTTCAATGATGTCATTAGGTTTGGCTTATGCAAAGTTCGACTTTTGAACTTTGTAAAAGGCTCGATTTCCAAGCGTGGTGGTTTCGGTGCGCGCGCAATCCTCTAAAATGGCAACCTCACGGCTGAAACCAAGCCTAGTTTGCACTGTTCTTAGAACTTTTTTGATAGATGAAAGCTAATAAGAACTCCGCTATCTAGAAGTACGCTAGAGATCTCATAAGAAAGACAGATCGCCGTACGAGAAACACGACCGCGAGGGTTAATATCTGACATTTCATTTTCTTCATGATTTCAGCCACCCCCTCCCCCTCCAGAATTACCGCCGTTTCCCATCAAAGCTTGTTTCCTTGGGAAATTCTTCAGTGGTAAATCCAGCGTCATCAAGAAAATTGCTGAATGTAAGTGAACTCGTGCGAAAATAATAACCTCTATTGATGCATTACACTAAGCCATTGTTATCTGGTTATCAACAGTGTTCGTTGCATGTTTAGTATTCACTTTACTCAAGGTTTCCGGTTAACAATTATGGTTGGTAGTTTTATGTATAGGGTGGCCATAGCCTCCTGCGCTGGCATCTCCTTGGTTCATTTTTGCTCCTTGGGCTTCCTGTGGTGAGGACAAAAATGTCTCTCGTTTCTCGTTCCTAATAAGCCTGAAGCGAGATGACGTTTTACCCCCGTCTCTAGACCATAATCCTTTTCACATTGTTTTTGTTCTTTAATTATGACTATTGTTCATGTATTCTCTGAGGAATCAAAAATTTTAATATGAAAGAATTTTAACGTTTATGGTATAGAGTCGGGAGTCATCTCGTCACCTCGCTTCAGGCTTATTTTTCTCTGCCATAAGATTTAACACAGGGGTGCCCAACGGAGAATGTATGGGGTAAATATGGAGTACCCTGCAGAGGAGGCTAGGGTGGCCAGCTATTCCTAGGATTTTAAAACATAATGAACATTACATAGGTGACCGCGCGCTATACGGAGAACTTCCTTTTGTTTCTCTCTCCCGTTTTTCTCTCATATTTGAGTGTGCGCTTTACAACTTGTTCTTCTCTACGTATAGTGCTATTTCAAAATGGGTTAATGATGGTTAAAAATTAAAAAAAATTAAATTAAATTAAAATGGGAGATGTTAAATTAATTTTAAATGTTAAATTAATGTTAATGTTAAATGGGTTAATGATGGTTTGTTTCATGTTGCATACCAAGCTTAAAATGTATTATATTCATAAGTCAATGATGTCAGCACGGAAGACAGGAAAAATATGCCGTAAAAACGTGCAGACAGAATTTGGGAAAATTGTTGTGGTGACCTTTCGCTTATTGGATTCACATCGCGCATAGTGGATTTCGAGACTACCATTCATAGGGTGTCAGCATTACGCAACTAGGGTGCCAACTGGATGACATGGATATTGCTAAGTTTGTGATGTATTTTAGATCATCGGGTTGTTCGTCTGTCTATGGACACGCTGGTCACGGAAGCAATAGAGGCACACAAGAAGGGGGAAGTTTATGAAGAGGTTGATGGCGAAGTAAAAGTTCTACAGGTATGGTCTAGTTTTTGACGACAGGGGTGTAATTTTACTTTTTAACTTTCAGGAGCGATAAGGTTACTGCGATTCTGAAATCTTACTCAATAATTCTGTTTAACCAATAATTCTCAATAATTCTGTTCGACCTATCATAATGTTCGTATCCAGACATTCTGATTGGTTCAACAGTAACCTCGTGCGCTGTGATTGGTTTAATAGATGTCAATTGTTGACCGTGCCATGTGCCGTGTCGTATCTCAGTCATAAGAAAAGTGCTCTTGTAGGACCAAAGACGTATCCCGCATTGTTGTTGTCATCCAACATGGCGTCTATGACGCCACATACACCAGACGGCTTTGCCAGTAGTGGTGTAACAGTGTTCTTTTTATTTATACCACGATTTCTGTTGCTTAACTGTTTTGGGTTATCTTTCAGGCTACGGCATCCAAAAGACCAAGCATAACAGATGAACCAATCGAGAGTCCAAAGCCTGAAGCCCAAGGAGCCAGCGAATCCAGAGTAGTGTCAGCGGGATCGGCTGCCGTTAGTGTTGGGAGTGCTAAAGGTAGTTGTATTTGAAAAGACAATGTCCGTCCATCCGTCCATCCATCCGTCCATCCGTCCATCCATCCGTCCATCCATTCGTCCCTCCGCCCGTCCGTCCGCAAATTTACTCGTTCATTTGCGTTTAATTATTAAAACACTTTCGCGCATGCGCATTCCAACTTGCTCTTTTTTTTATTGGTTCATTTGTTCATTTAAAATCATTTGTTTCCATCCAAGTTTATTGTTTGTGATGCTATCATATATGTCGATACTCTAGAAACACCAGATCCCAACAAAATATCTGAAGATCAGTTGGGAGAAAAGTCTGAAGAACAGGACGAAAAGAGAGATAAAACAAAAGAAGAAATAGCAAAGGAAAGGGAGAAACAAACCAAAAGCTCTGCAGCATCTGAGAAAAAAGCTTTTGAAGTCAGCATGTATAAGAGTGGCCCGAAAGGACCAAAGGTTTGTACCACCCATGTCATGTGTATGTGGATTAAGATTCTTTTTCAACAACTTTCCTGCAGTAGGTCACATGCATAAGTTGAAAATTTGCGCACACACAGTGTGATTGTTTAGCTAACGCCGCAGGTATGTTTTGTGTCTTGTGAGGAGGCAGAAAATAGAACTAGTTCAAAAAATGTTGGGGAGGTTTTGTTGCATGTTGCAAGTTGTACGTAACTAGGTAACCTCTACCATTCTTTTGTAAATGTACTTATATCTATATTTTTCTCTATTGTAATCTTTGGTATGAATAAAGCATATTGTACATTGCAAAAACTTTGCTACTGTATTTAGATTAAGTCGAAAATGAAATAAAACTGTGGTTTGATTCTGAGAGCAGTTTTAACCAGCTTCTCTGCATTGTACTAAGAAAAAAAACTCATTTAAACATATTCTATTATAAATATAAATGTGGAATGACCACCTACATTGCTTACGTGTTATACATTCTTCTCCTTGGTTTATTTTTAGCCGACTCCTCGTGCAAAGCTTGGAGCAAGAGCATACGCTTACCTGAAGAAAGGCAAGCCCACACCTGATCAGTTGATTATAGAAATTATGGTAGAAGCAATCAGGTAAATTACAAATATCTTGCATTGGATAAAACTCACTGTCAAAATTAACCTTTCTGTCATTTCAAGAAATATATGAAATATATAAGTTGTTGTTTCCTTCCTTCCTTCCTTCCTTCCTTCCTTCCTTCCTTCCTTCCTTCCTTTATTTTTTTCATTTGTTGTTGGCCAGAAATGTTCCAGAAGGAACAGGTTGGATTATGGATGGATTTCCTGCGACCATCAACCAAGCAAAGGTAAATAATAAAACTTGGATAAAGAAAAGGATGGTAAAGTTTTCGTGAAATTTCCACTTCATTTTGGTGTAGCCTCAATATCATACATTTTCTTTTTTTCCATTTTTTTCCCAAACGTTTTTCAATGATGATGCTTCGCAGACCCCAAAGCCTGTGTAACAAAAATCTTTAGAAATATGTAGAAGAAACCAGTTAGAATATAAGCCTCAATATCGTTATTTTTCAGAATGATTCCAACATCTAACAATATTGTTTAGTTGCTATGAAATTTAATCAGTAAAAATTTGAAGTTTTGTGCCGGGTCAAACCTTTTTATTTTGACTAAAGCTGTTTCCTTGTTGACTTGAATTTCTTACTGAGTAAAAGAGGGAGGTCTACAACCATTTAAGATAATAACTGCGAATACTCCAGTCATGAATTTCTTACTGAGTAAAGGGGGGAGGCCTACAACCATTTAAAAAAATTATAACTGCGAATCCCCCAGCCCTCCCCACTACAAAAAATCTTCCTTAATGAATTTTCTTATCAGATTTTAGAGAAGGCGTTGACAGGATACGATGATCAAAAACAGGCTAAAGAATCAAAATCTGCAAAGGAACCTGGGAAAGTTAGCAGGACCAAGAAATCTAGACTAGCACCAGACCCCCACCCAGCCCCTGAGGTATGTAAAATGTTTTAATTATATTTTTGCTACTCAGCGTCATACTGTTGACTGTCTTTGTTCTGTATTTTAATAGGCTCCTCCCCACAAGGCTGGCATCGATCTTGTTGTACTCTTTGATCTCCCGGATGAAGTGGCTCTCAGGAGAGCTGAAGGCAGGACATGTGAGTACAGCTTGTATTTTTTTCCAGATAATTATTCAATTGTAAAAACTCTATTCAATATTTATAAAATAACTGCTCTAAATCTCGCGTACTGATTGGTTGGGAGCGTGTGCTTTATGAGAGCAAACAGCACGCGCGCGCACTTTCAGTTTCGTCATTTATGTAATTTGTATTTTATAAAAGAAATAAAAAATTGGCTTGCTGTTCCGTGTGGAGTTATAAAGCACTTGGGGATTGGCAGATCACTTGAGAAGTGTCGAGAAGCACTCCGCTACGCGTCGTGCTTCTCCCAACACTTCTCTCGTGTTCTGCCAACCCCCGCGTGCTTTATAACTGCACACAGCACGCGCGTGCGTTTTCTATTTCTTCAAACTTATGTGTTTTTACTGTATAGTTAACCCAATCACTGAGGAGAAATTCCATCAGGAATATAATCCACCGATAGAAGGTAGCTACACGGGGATCAATAAGCAAGAAAAGGTTGTTACAGTGGTGGACTCATCTAATGACAGAGAACAAGTACAACAGAGGTAAGCAGGCTATCCCTGATATGACCCTAAGATGTGGAATAACCCGAAAAAAATTTATGGTTTGAGTGTGGCTTCTTGGATTTCCTCCCTTCACGAAAGCTAAAACTGTCTTAGTTTGAGCTGCGAACGGTGGTCTAACACGGGCCATATTATATTCATAAGCAATATAGTTAAGTATGCCTTTACGGGCTTTAGACTTTACCACTTTGGGTCCCCTCCTTCTAAGTTCTGCTTTAGTGCAACTAGAAAAGACAAGTTGCTCCCCCAAATGTCTGAAAACATAAAATTTACATTTCAATATTTTCTGTTTGCAGGATCACAGGTTTCCTTGACGCCTGGCCCAAATTAGAAAAATGGTTCACTAAGTTTGGTGTTTTACAGAAGTTGAACGCAGATAAACCGCAAGGTAAATAAACGCAAACTTCTTCATCAAAAAAGATGGTGGGGAAAAACCCCTCTTGGCACGCACGCTTTATCGATTTCTACAGCAATAAAGAAAATCTTCTATAATTGTTTGCATTTTGATTTAATAGTTTTGTTATTTTTTCGTTGAATTAGATGACTTGTATGAAGAAGCTTCTGGTATCCTAAATGAAACGTATCAGAAAATAATGGCCCCACCTGAAGAACCAGCATCTGTAAGTTTCACCCCTATACGTACTATACACCCACCTTTGTGACATATGCGTTATAAGTTATAAGTACCTACAAGAATGCCTTTGTCTTTCATTAGACAAGTTTTAACCAATCTGTACCCTTTGTGCTTGCTTCAGTGACCTATAAGTGCACTACCTACAAGAGTACCTCATCTTTAGAGTCAGTTCTTTACCTGCTTTTGGCACTCGTAGGAGGAAGAGGGCCCTTTTTTCTCCTTTCTCCCTCCCCCGCCCCTCAGGTCTGAAACTCAGGTTTATGGTGGCCGATAGCTGCCACATGAATTTTTCACCTAAAATAAAAAAAAAAAAAAATGAAATCAATTTGAAAAGCAAAATTAATTAAAACAACTTGTAAATTCTTTATAAATTCAATATAAAATCAAATCAAAATGAAAACAAAATACAAGGTTAAATGAAAAGAAAATCAAAGCTGAATATGTTTTCAAATTGAAATGAAAATAGAAATTAAGTTCAAATAAAAGTGAAATGAAAATGAATTTGTCAATGGCCTATGGCTGCCATACCAAAATAAATAAATAAATAAAAAATACTGTGTGTGGCCTATCGCTGCCACAGTATCCCATGATGCAATGTGATATGATCCTATGCAGTTGGGGCTCATGTGTTTTCCGAGATTATAAGACAACAGTTTTATATAGTGTTTTTTACTTTCTTTATACTTTCTAGGAGGCAGCATCAGTCCAGCAATCTGTCGCACCAGAAGGTAATTGTGCAGATGCCAAACGTTTTTCTTCAGTGTATTTGCTTTTGTTCATATTCTTTAGTGTATCTTATCTATCTCCCCTTCTTGCGCTAATCATTCCATGACTATTCCCTTTCTCAGGCGAGGCTCAACCACTTGAGGAGCCATTACCAACAACAGGAGGGGCACCTCCCGAGGGAGGCACTCCCGCGGAAGCTCAGTCTACAACATCCCCTGTGGCACCCTCCGAATCTGCCATCAGCAAGTCCGAAAAAGGAGCTACAAAGACGAAAAGCAAGACAGGTTCTCCTAAAGGAAGCCGAAAAATGAGCAAAAAAGATCGTTCGCCTTCTCCCTCTGCTTCTAAAAAAGGTGTCAAAAGCCGCTCACCCTCCCCTCCCTCCAAGAAGGGTTCTGGCTCTCGTGCTGGGTCCAAGTCACCTCCGCCGTCTAGAAAGGGGTCGAGACCTGGTTCTAAAGGGTCACGTCCTGGATCTAAAAGGGCTAAATCTCCGAGTAAGTAAAGAACCTTCTTAGAAATTTATCGCAAATGTGACAATTGTTATAAGAGTAAATGGGTTAAACCCAGGTTTTAAAGTTTATTGTGAAGTGCGATCGTCCGGGTGAATGTAGTCTTGAGAAAGACTGTTGTTGATGGCGACTAACGTTTCGACAACCTGTGCTGAAGTCATCTTCATCCTACCTTTCATTTTACAATTGATTGATGATGAATTTTATATTTCAAGAAAAAGGAGAAGAACCAGAAGAGGAAACGCCCCCAGAACCAGAAGGACCACCTGAGCCAGAACCTGGATCTGATGAATGGGAATATATTGATCAACCCATTGAAAAGGTACCAGTCTTTTATGTTGGTTTACCTGTGGTTTATGTACTATATCGGGACTTACCGATCACAATGATTCTAGAAATTACAAACAAAAAGGAGGGGGAGGTGAATAAAGTGAACGATAGCTAAAGCAAAATATTTACGAATCATCCATATCCCCGAATGCTGGAGCAAGCGTAACTATGTTCGCTGGCGATGACGTTGAAAATTCTTGCACAGACCGAAAGTGGATTTCGTTTGTATAATATACGATACAATATTTTTTTATTCGGCACTTTATATTGTAGAATAATCCAAATAAACTTATCCTGGCTTATATATTCGTGATTTGGTTTCGCTTGTCAGCATGCATTGACCGATGTATGCCGACACAACATTTTGTATGTATTTTGTATAAGGTGCTGTTAAACTCTATGTTGCTATGGTTCCCCCCCTCCTCCCGCTCCAAGTTTTCCAGCTTTTCTTTATTCTCTACTTTCCATATATTGATTTAACCGAGTGCATTCAACCGAGTATGGAATGAATGAATGAATTGAATTTTGCGTGGAGTGAAGGAATGTAGGCTCGGAATATACTTGGATAGTATATGCACTGTTTATTATATTATGTTTTCTCATTTCCTTAGGAGTTTGCGGCTGTTTTGGCTCGCCAGTGGGAGAACAACGAAGACATTTACATAGAGACATGTAAAACTATCTTCCGTAAGATAAGGCACGAGAGAGAGCTTATGTATCGCTACTTTTACGGTACAAGGTAAGACCTTTGTTCGTTCTTCGTTTCTTCCCTCCCTCCCCTCCTTCCTTCCCTCCCTCCCTTCTCTCTTCCTCTCTACATCCCTCGCTCTCTCCATCCCTCTCTTTCTCCCTCCTTCTCTCTCTCTCTCCCTCTCTCCATCCCTCCATCTCTCCATCCCTCCCTCTCTCCGTCCCTCTCTTCCTCCCTCCCTCTCTCTCTCCATCCATCCCTCTCTCCATCCCTACTTCTCTCCATTCCTCTCTTCCTCCCTCCCTCTCTCTCCCTCCCTCTCTCCATCCCTCCCTCTCTCCCTCCCTCCCTCCCTTTCTTCCCTTTAATCTTTCTTTCTTCTTTCCTTCCTCTCTTATTTCGTTTTATCTACATATTTTCTCTCTCAAGATTTCTTACCCTTTTATTGCACCTTTTTCATTTAGGAAAGATTTTGTCGAATTCCTGAAGAGACCAGACGAAAAACACGAATATGTTCTTCAGTGGCAAAAGGTGCTTACTGTTATTTTTTTTCTTTGAGAAAAAAAAATCCTTTTCAGGCAAAAAAAAAACAAACAACAACAACAAACAAACAAACAAACAAAAAACAACAACAACAAAAGCAACAACAAAAACAACAGCAATTACAACAAAAACAACATTGCATTGTTCTTGCCCCACAGCATAGCTACCCTTCGACCTCTTCTTAATAGTTTTGTATATAATTTAAAAGTCTGATGATATGCAGGGCAATAAGAACCAAGTTCATCGTATGATGAATACTAAATTGTGTGATTATTCTCTTTAGGAGTTTAACGAGATCGCTGAAGACATGCGCAGTGATGACGATACCAAGGCTGAATGGCATCAACGAGTCGATGTGAGTTACTTACTATATCGCCTTTCTCTCATTAGAAATGCCTTAGTTTTGCTCCCCTCACAGCCTTTCCTCCCTCCCTCCCTCCCTCCCTCCCTCCCTCCCTCCCTCCCTCCCTCCCTTCCTTCATTCCTCCCTCCTCTATCTCTCTTGTCTTCAATCTACAAATAACAAAAGAACAGCACAGTTCTGACACTTCTTACATTTCTTTATTTCTTAACTTTGTGGTTGTTATATTAATTCATCGTTACCCAGGACTTGTGTGATCGCCTGCACGAGATCTGTGATAACCGTAAAGAGATGGCAGAGAGAGAACGACAGACTATCATGAACGAGGGATGGATGGAAGACCGACTTGGCGTGCTAACAAACCACTATATTGGGCTAATGCAAGTCGAGGTGGATCGCTATCAGGATACTATCAGGCTGCTCAGAGACTATTACATGGGGATGGAAGGTAGGCCATTTATATCAGCCAATCCGAGTTTGACAACAAGACTGGGTCGAGTTGGCATAGCAGTGCATTGTGGGAATGTTTCATGAAGTCATCAATACATCTTTACAGATTTCTTTATATAAAATGACGTCATCCATACATTTCTTTATACATTTTTAACGACGTAATGAAGTAAAAAATACACTTCTTTATACGCGTTATTACTTTATCAATACATTTTTTCATTACCTTAGTTTCCAGTGGAAAAGTTCCATGCGAACCAGTCAACGAATACGTGCGCCTGCCATTAGTGGAACTACCGCCGACCCTCAGACCACAGTCGGCATCATCCAGGGCAAGTGACAGCACTGGCAATGTGAATGCTGAAAAGTCTGAAACGAAAAGTCCTTCTGCCAAGAGAGAGAAAGATAAAGGTAGCCCAAAGACACCTGAACCAACTGAAGGGGTTGAGGAAGAACAGAAGCCGCGGTAAGAATAAAACTAGGTCGTGATAATGTTAATAAAATAGCATTTTCAATTAGACTTTTAGAGCTTATTATACGACTTGTGGTGAACAAAGTATAGAGCAGAAATGACTATTCAAAAGTATCCTGCTAAGAGTGTTTTAAAGTGAAACGCCCCTCGATTTATGCTTTACGCGATTTACACTATATTTTTCCTGTCCTGGATTTTTTCTAATTCTGTTTGCTTTTGTTTGAAAGATTCAATCTGACATAACACATATAAATTTCCTTGTTACTTATTGTTTTTTATATGAATCGGGCTCCCTGTGTTTCAAACCATAGTTTTGTATTGAATTGATTGATTGGTTCCTGTCTAGTATCCCATTGGTTCCTCGTCGCCCAAAGTCAAGTGAAGGAGGCACAGGCAAGGGTAGAGACAAGAGAACTGGTCAAAAGAAAGATAAGCAGTCTGATCCTGACAAACCCGAGACACCTGTTCCACCATCAGACCCTGACGAAAGGGTAAGCCTCATACACCTCTCTAGCTTGGACGTAATGTTTTCTCACTTCAGGCCACGTGTCTTTCCACGTATCATTTCTTTGTTTAACAGTTGCTCATGAAATGAAAAAAAAAATTATTTTAATTTTTTAAGGTCTATTTTTTTCCCAAGTTTTTTCTAAATATGTGAGTTAGCCATTCCCTGACTTAAATCAGACAATAAAGAAATGTAAAATTTATTAACGTTTTATTTTTGGTTTTATTGCAGCTTGTCTTTGATGCCTACATGCTTGCATTGACTGTCATCGAGGCACTTGTAAGTTACAAGTAGTTTGTTAGTCAGTAGTTTTAATCGTTAGCAATATTCTGAACTGTTCTTAAGAATACCGTCCAAGCTTAAGATGACGGCACGTGCTAATGAACAGACTACCCTTGGGAAGAAGAAAATTTGTGAGTGCGCTCGCCGTCAATCTTGAGCCTGCGTGTCGTCACTCTGCTAAGTCTGTTGCCATCACTAGCACTTGTTGCTGCTAAGAACTGATATCAATTAAACATTTGTCCCTTTACGTCCTTTATTTTCCTGTAAACCTTGTGTGAGGCCTGTTTATAATATGTATATTGATGGATAATTCATCTAGAAAATTGTGTCATCGTCATCATCATTTTAAATATGTCAACCTCTTATTTCATTTTCAAAATCAATATATCCTCATCGTGGTCGTCTTCCTATCTACCATAATCTTGAACCATATTTATCATCATCATCATCACCGTGTTCATCATCACCGTGTTCATCATCATCACTCTCCATCATCATCATCAACATATTGATCATCGTCATTTCCATCACCGTACTGATCACCATGATCATCGCCATTCATCATCATCATCATCATCACCATATTGATCATCATCATTTCCATCACCGTATTGATCACCATTCATCATCACCATATTGATCATCGCCGTTCTGATCACCACAATCATCATCTATATGTTCTTAATCACCATTCATCATCGTCATCACCATGTTCATCATCATCGTCATCATCATCATCACCGTACTAATCACCATCATCGTTGCCATTGTTACCGTGGTCATGAATAGTACCCCCATACCCTCCAAGTCGTCTCACAAGTATCTTTTACTCAGGCTGCTCTGGACGTAGCAGACCAGGAATCAGAAGCTCAAAGGCAACTCGAGTTAGACAGAGAAAAGGAGAAAGAGTTGATACAGAAGAAGGTCAAAGAGAGCAAAGGAAAGAAGGGACGTAAGAGTCCTGTCAAGTCGCCATCAAAAACCGAAACACCACCACCACGTTAGTATATTAAACTGAACATTAAAAAAAAATAAACCAATATTTCTACAGGAAAATCCAGTTTAGCAAGGCTAGTTAAAATGGAGAATTCTACCCAGTCACCCGCAATACCTCGGTAAAACTCCATTTTGCAGATTTATTTTACTTTTTTCAAGTTGGCTTTCCAAGGGACCTTTGGCAGAGTCGATTCCTTATCAAAGTGATAAATCAGCACGTGACTGTGATGGAAAGGGCCTATTCAAAAAGCGAATAAAATGGGAAACTTAAACACCTCGTAAAAAAAGAGATTTCAGATTTATTTAACTTTTTTTTTCAAGTTGGCTTTCACTAATGGACGGTTTTATGATGACCTTATCTTATAAATGATGTCTTTTATTTCAGCTCCACCTGAAGAAACCGAGGGTGAATCTGAAGAAGACAAGTTAAAACAAAAAATCAAAGAAAGATCTCGTAAAGAGTTTCTAGCTAGCGTAGCTTCTGAAGGTAAGTCTGATTACTCTAGGAAGAGTTAAAGATGGGATTCGAGATTCATCAAGAAATTTTTTCTCGGAAAAACAAATTCCGGTTTCCCAAATAGTGTCCTGCGGTCGGTGCCCATTTTGTCGGGAGGGGAGGGGAGGGAGTGATACTTTTTTAGGTAAGTGGGATTGACTTCAGCGTAGACCTCTGTACCCTAACGTCTAGTCTCATGATCATATCTGGTAAATGATTTGCTGTTGAGAAGTTTTCAATAGTGATGATCGATAACCAATGTTGTTTTGTAGATAAGGGGCTTAAGTCAAGACTAGAAATGGTCAAAGTTCACACTATGGCTGTGTTGCAAGAGTTAAAGGTAACTGTCAATAGGCCATTTGGGAGTATTTAGCTGGGGGTTAACTAGAAAACTTTTGGTTAACTTAACCCTCAGGCTCAAACACTAATTCTAGTATCTTTTACTTGATGGCAAAATTTGGACTCCATTTAAAGAACGTTTGCTGGATTAAAAATGTCATACCCGAAAAATTTTTCAAAACGTTTCCCTCCTTTTATAACACTTAAATTTCGATTTTTAAGATACAAAGCAATTTAAAGTTTTTTTGCCATCCACCAGAGCCTTTTCCAAGGGATCTTGGGCTGAATTGATTCGTTATCAAAGTGATATATCGTGGCTATGTGATGGAAAGGGTCTATTCAATAGGCGGATAAAAGACACGGCTTAAAAATGCGTGATTGGTTAATTCAAAATATTAACTGAGGATGCGCAGTGTGTTTTTCCGCTGAATTTAACGCAGGCGTCAGTACAAAATGGCGGACGAGAAAGGATTCTTGTCGAGCGCTATTTTTTTCCGAAAATCGAAGTTTTTTTACTATCATATCTGGATTAAATGCCGTAATTGATCAAGAAAACAAGTCAGATGAGTATCTTGATTTTATGTGAATGGTTAATTGTATTGTTTTCAGTCTTACTCGGACAAAAACAAGTCATCGAAGTGTGTGTATTTGAATAAAAAGACAGCGAAGAAATGCAATTATTGCGCCGTTATTCTAAGTCTTTTCCTACGTTCTGACCTATAAATGCTGCTTGATTGTCAAGATAATAATGTAAATATAGTCGTGAGTGCTTTAAATGTGAAAATATGTGATCAAAACTATAGATGAGCATGCTTTACTACGATTATTATGTTAAATCTGTTCAACTGGGTTGCTGTAATTCGATATCGTGTGTTAGATTCCTAGATAATTCTTCCTTTTAGGTGTTTCTTGGCGGAAAACAAATCGTACAACGGGAATACTCATCATTGAACTAGTTTGAAAGCATACATGAACCTCCCATTGACAAACAGCATTTTTTTTCGTCAGAAAAAGAATTTTTTTTCAGGAAAAGGGTTCTTATAATTCTCATTATTAGCAATGAATTAAATGCTACTTCATTTGTGTTTGCATGGCAATCTTACTTTTTTCATTTAATTTTGATATCTCTACAATATCAATGAAGAGTTCTTAATATTTATGTTAAGTAGATATGGGAGAATCTCTCTTGTAAAGTACTCAGTTTGATCTTCCTCATATCTTCAGCCAGTTTAGCTAGGCTGTTTTTTCCTTTGACTTTAAACATTTGAGTCATGCACAGGAGAATATTAAAACAGCTAAAAAATAATAATAACTTTTAAAACTATTTCCACTTAATGTTAGTGCTGCATTCATAGTTAAGCAAAATTTGTTAAGGTTCTGAGTTTTATCAAAAACCTGTTATAATCAGGTACTCCTCTAGATAAGCACAATGAAACAACATTAAGAATCTTTGGTTTTATCACATCTGTGTTTAGTTTAGATATAATGAAATTATTCATCAATGTGATACTAACTAGAAAGCCCTTTTCATATGGTATAATTTGCACTTGCTTTATTTTGGGTTCACCCAAAATGCTAATTCCCTCCCAGTGTAGTAGTGTTTCATGTATACATCAGATTCCTTGTTTTTGTTAGTTAATTCAATCGTATGTTGTTGGTTGTAAAGGTAAGTGATCTCAGCATTATATTTGCATTGTGTATTTCATCAGTCAACTTTCATAACAGTCTAGGATAGTTTTAATCAGTAGTTTTGCCCTGTTTTTACCCACCCATATGGTACACAAGGAGGTTCTTTTATATTTAGTACACCTAGTGGCCTGTGTTGTTTGTTATAGATCATAATAATTAGAATACATTTCCTCCTTTCTGAGAATTGAGAATTATTATATTACCAAAGTTAAAAACCAAAGTAAATAGATTTTCCATCTACCAAGATACAATTTTTTTAATAGAGTAAAGGAATATACTTTAAGCACCCTTATGATACACAATTGCAAATTTTAATTAATAGGCCTTGGAAAAATTCCTAAAGACAATATTGGGTTTTTTCATGTTATTTTTTTTGCTAATAGTTATTTTCCCCTCTCATTGCTTAATAAATATATACCCCATCTTCCAATTTTCAACTGTTTTGATACACTAAAAAACTAAATAATAGGATGGTTGTTAGGAGTATGATTGTATCCCACCCATAAAATGATTAAATCACTCTGGGTATACCTTCCTGGTAATTGGTTCATCATTAATTCCTTTTGTTGAACCAGTTTTCAATTCTAAACCTAGAACTGAAATGTTCCTTATAAGTGATATTGAGGGTGAGACTTTTGTTGTAAAAATATTTTGAAAATATAAGAAAAGAAGTTAGTTTATTAATTCCATTGTATGTATTTATTAAAATTAATGATAACCACTTTCAGGTTATGATTTTTCTATATGGCATTGAAACAATTCCTTCTGTCTAACACCATCAAGATGCAGAATAGCTAGGTTAAAGCTATAGTAGAATATTCCAGCACCCAACTTGTGATAAAAGATGATACGAAAAGGGCTGAAATGGTTTCACATTGAAAACTTCTTTAAAGTTTTATTATGAAAATTGGTAAACCCAAACCTAGCTTTTGAATCAACAAGATTGCCAGAATCAGGAAAAAATGTCACTATTAACATTTTCTGACATTTCAGATCTAGTATGTCACTCAAAAATAATTCAATAAAACAAACTTTAGATTTAAAAAAAAAAACAGAACAAAAAAGTCAGTTTTGAAATTTTGCAGAAAAATGTGAAGCCTATTCAGTGCAAACTAAAAGACAATCTTCCAATATCTTTGCCGAGTTTTTGGTAAATACCCTTTAACTAAAGACTTGAACTTGGGTAGGTCGAGGATCAGAGATACATAAAAATGATTTCCAAAGTAAAAGAAGATATTTATCCTTCGTATCACAACATTTCATCATTGACTAAAGCTTTTATCCTTAGTCTTGGCGCTCCTCTAAACAAGCTCTTCGAAACAGGTGTCTCCTCGTCCACGAATACGTTTTATCACGAAGAACTTTTTTTTTCAAGTACTAATAACTACATCTGAAGAATTCCAATGAAATAAATTTATGTTAAAATCTAATATAGATTACAATTGTCCCAGTTGAGCAAGCAATAGTTGATTGTACTATTAATATGTCTAACTTCGAATATTTTATTACGTTGAAAGGGAAAATCTAGCACGGCAGAGCTTCAAATTCAATGGCCATTTGCAGTTACTTACAACAGATATTAATGAGTAAAAATATCATAATTTTAAGCTTATCTCTGTTGATCTGACCTTATTTTTGACTAAAACGTAAACATGACCTACATCGATTTGTTTCTCAATTGTCGACTTTTGTACCAAAAAGTAATTTAGCGTATCTCGATAACCATCAGGTTGACCTCATTCTAAACATCACTGCCACCCTGTAAGTACTTTTTGAATTACACTATGACTGATCAATTAGATATTTTGGTTGCCACTAAGCTGTAAAAATTATTCAAAGTCGCAGGTTTTTGAGGCACGAATACTGCTAGAGCGTCCGCCATTTTGTTTTTGGGATTTTCGCGCATGCGCACGCGTTTTTAAGCCGTGTCCGGATAAAAGGGAAACTCAAACACCGCGTAAAAAAGAGACTGTTTCTTTATTATTTACTTGTTGTATTGTCGTTATCAGTTTATCAATTCATTTCTTTTTTCTTTTTGATCATTTCCCTTATTCACTCAATTTTGATGCTTCAGGGCAAAGCAGAATCTATGTACAAGGATATGGAGGACTGGCTGGGTGAGAGGTTTCTGCAGGAAGTAGAAAGGTAGGTCTAGTAGAAGATCTTTTTCCCTTTATTTTTTTAAAGTGTTTGGGCAAAAATAGACATTTTCGGTTTAGGAATAATTTTCTCTCATTTCAGACAACGTTTCATTCCCTTGAGTATACTTTCTTTGTCTACTGGTGACGATTGGGAAGAAACACCATTTTCGGTTTGGAAACAATTTTCTCCCATTTCAGACCACGTTTCATTCCCTTGAATATACTTTCTTTGTCTACTGGTGACGATTGGGAAGAAACACCATGGGAATCTTACGCAGAATATTATTCCTAAAACCACACTTGTTATGAAATGAGAAAGTATGGTGTAACTTCCCTCAACCCCCTCGGCCCCTTAACAAGCAAAGAACCTCAATCCTAAGTGGAAGTGAAACAAGGTTTGAAACGGGAATTTCCCACTTTACCATATCCCTATCCCTATCAGTACCTCAGACAGACAGACAGACACGGAAAGTAACCTTAATAATGAAACGGGACACTTCCCACTTCACCATATCCATATCCCTATCCCTATCCCTATCCCTATCCCAGACAGACAGACAGACAGACACGGAAAGCAACCTTAATAATTATTATTGCGATAATTTTTTCATTCTTTCAGCATCAAGGCAATGGCCGCAACAATTCGATTTGCCATCGAACAAGAAAACAAACTGCAAGAAGAGACGATTCTGGAGGACAAGGACTTCATAGTTGACCTTGTAAGATAAACTGCTCGATAACTTTGTTACCCGAATTTCCCGCTCGCTTGATTACCAACATATATACCTTCTGATCGTTTGATACCGTTTGATATCTTTTAGGACACCAAGACCTTCAAGACACCCACCCCTCCCCCTCCACCTGTACAGATAGAGCTCCCTACTAGCGACAGCTTCACTGTGTCCCAGATTCTCAACTTGTGCAATCAGGTGAGCATACCCTTACCATCGGTTCCAGAGGCTTTGTCGCTTCAGTGCTGCCTCAAAAAATACGACAGGGAAGTCAGGATGGCGTGGTGGTAAAGCGCTCGCCTCTCGCCTCTCGCCTCTCGCCTCTCGCCTCTCGCCTCTCGTCTCTCGTCTCTCGCCTCTGAGTTTCGGGGTTTGAATCCCATTCGCCCCATGTGAACTGAGTTGGTTGATTCTCTTTCTGACGCTGAGGGTTTTTCCGGTCCTCCGGTTTTTCCTCCATCCACTCAATTCAACCCTAACTAATTCAAACAGGTTAGATGTCATAGTCTAGACTTTTTGCTTTATATTCGGACTAGCTTTTTTTTCTTGTCATAGTTCATAGAGGCAGCGCCTTCTGGTGTCATATCCAATCGTGGCTTCTGTGATGTCATCATGGATCTAGCTAACCTAACGGTATAAAACCCTTAGGAATGTCCATTAAGTCTAACCGATCGGTCCGAACCGCCAGTTCTCAAATTGTATGCATCAGCTCTTAGAACTGGACCTATGCATCCCCAACCAGGTCTAAAACCTGACGCGTAGAACTGGCTTCTCGGACCGATCGGTTCGGCTTAATGGAAAGCACCCTTCGAAAATCAAAAACACACACCTCAGTCCCGAGTTGTTACTGATTATTCTACTTCTTTCAGTTTGGAACAGAATCTCTTCCTGATATATGGATGAACATTACTCAGCAACAGGTATAATTGAAAATAAATTTATGCCGAAAGAAAGGCAGAAACGATGGAAAGAGAGGGTGAAAAGGAAGGAAGGGGAAATAGAAAAACATCGTACTTCATATGTCCAGTTTTCCTCGTTCTCTAAACAATAAAATGAAGACAGAAACAAAACAACAACAACAACAACAACAACAAAATGAAAGAGAAAGAGAGTGTAAAAAGGAGGAAAGGGGAAAGAAAAACAATATTGTACTTCGTGCCCCAGTTTTCATTGCTTGCATTACACTAAGAGAAAGACAGAAACAAAGAAATGAAAGGGAGGGTTTAAAGGAGGGAAAGAAAGAAGGATTATTATTGACCCCCCGTTTTCCCTCCTTTTGTTTTAGCTTCAAGACATTTGCAGTCTACTCTCCCAAGACTCCGAGTTCATCGACTGGCGTAAATTCCTCTTAGCAGCGGCGCAGCCCTGGACTCCACCTTCTAAAATGGACCTACTCATGACTTTAGAGCGATTTCGAACTGTTGATCAGGGAGGTGTGGGACTGATCGACGAGGCTCAGTACGCAGAGGTTAGTGTATCGAGTTTCCCAGGGCTGGAACTTTGCCCCAGGCCGGTGCATTTTTGATGTGTTGTTAGGCAAAAAAAGCCTTAATAATTCTTACAGTAGAGTGCACGCACTAAATCCGTGAACATTAATTAGTACTAATTAGTACTATTTCATACAGAATCCTTTGTTTTCTATTGTTTATTTATCAACATTTAGTACTAAAAGTTAGTATTTGTTTCACGGGTTTAGTGCGTGCACTCTACTTCTCTACTCCAAGATGAGATGTATACACCTATTTCGATAAACGTTGTCATCGCCAAAGGCGATAGGCGATAGGCGATAGGTCATTCCGACATGGAAATGGTTTCGTTGAATACGATGAACATTGAATTAATTTGAACACTAAGGTCAATGTTCTTGACGAGAATAAGAAGCAGAAACACAAGTCATTCCAGCTATTCTTGGATCTTGCAATGACCTATCTCCTATGGCTTTTCACCTATCGCCTATTGCCTATCGCCTTTTGCGATGACATCGTTTATTGAAATAGGTGTATACTTAATAAGTTACGAAAGACCTAATATTATGAGGCCAAGATCATGGTTAAACTTTTGATGCAAATTGCAGCTTGAAGATGCTCATATGAGGTGCTCCAGCCATCAATAGTTGTCAAGTGATTGAAACATGTCGAATCTATCTACCCATAATCCTTGTCGATCTGTAGCTTTTCATGTGACTAACTTTATTAAAATAAGTATAAAAGGGCACCTACAAAGCATTTAGGGTAGCCTAATTTTTTGAACCAAATATAGTTATATTCCTAGTCATTTTATGCTACAGAAACCCAAAATATTTAATGGTGGTAATAATGAGCCCTTGTTGGCTCACTACTATAGGACAAACTATGGGATGGAGACACTAGATCTATTAATGTTGATGTGTATTTTGTTAGGTCGATATGTGGTTCTCAAAACTCATTTCTGATGAGGAACAACCGGAAGTACCTGAGCTTGTCACGGCCTACGACCGACTGGAGAAACTAAAAGAAGTGAGTGTGCAGGCCATGGTTGGTTTAACTAAATTACAACGTCATCAGTATTATCAATACCGTCATCATCATCATCATTATCATCATCAACATGTATCATCATCATCAGCAACTTCATTATCATTATAATCATCACCACCACAATCACCATCAATTATCATTATCATCATCGTCGTCATCATCATCATCATCATCGTCACCACCACCTCCGTTCTCACGACTCCCATCTTGCTTGCAGATATCATATTTATAAATGACACTAATATATATATATATATCTTGTCTATCCTTTAGGCTTTCTTTTATATATTCGCTAATCATAACCTACAGCCAGCTCCTCTGCTCGATTACGCCAATATGGTAAGAAATTAGTATCATCACTGTTCAAAAACGTTGGTCAAGGTTATGTTGAATGCTGCTTAATAAACTTGTGACCTTTTGCTGATGGTATTCACATCGCCCATGGTGCAATTCGGGCTTGGTATTTAACATGCAACATGCAACATGCAATAAACATGTAACATACAACATGCAAAATGCAACATACAACGTACAACAAGCAACATGCAACGAGCAACATGCAACAAGCAACATGCAACATACAACATGCAACAAGCAACAAGCAACATATAACATGCAACATGCAATATACAACATGCAACATACGTTATGCAACATATAACATAAAACATGCAACATACAACAAAACTTTCACCAACCTTTTTTGAAATAGTTACGCAAGGTCGCAAAGGGTTTTCTCCTCAGTGAGCTCGTTCCTTCTTCATATTCAAAACACTAATATCCTACGTTTGTTGAATTTCAGTTGATGTATTTCGCGGCTGATTCGGACCCAATGGAAGGATTTCTGCGTGCTCTGAGTATCAGTACAGGCCATCCCATGCCATCTTCTGACAGTCTGTCATCAATACCACTGGCTGAATCACAAGCCACTGAAATCCAAGTACCTTTGATACAGGTGTTCATTTAACAACCTTTAAAACGAGTGATGAATCTATGATATATTACTTTAGAGTGGAAAGTAAGCCGTTTCTGAGTTGGTGCACATGCGATATTATGGCGTAGCTTGGGCAAAAAAAATTAAATATTCGATAGCGATCAGAGGGCTCTCTTTTCCTTTCCCCCTTCATCGTTCTTGTCCCATCCTCCCCCACCTCACCATGAAGCATTTAGCTGGATATAAGGGTTCCCTAAATCGTCTACATCAGTCCTGACCTGATTTTTTGTTTCAGACGCCTGGTACCCCACCTCCTGAAATGGAGTCTCTTGTTCGCTTGGATGATCTTATAACGGTAATAGTAGTTCTTGTTGTCTTTTTTAACTATCTTAAAACAAATATTAGCCGGTTGTTGTTATCCCGGTAGCCTTCGAACGGCCCTCCCTTTTGGGCCAAACCCCGCGGACGGAGAGCCGCTATACGCTATTCGCAGGCTATTGTTATGCAACAAAATTTTAGGAATGATTTGTTTACAGGAATAATGCTTTTTGTATATGATCCTGCAAGTCTAGCATGTTTAGTTTAGTAACCGAGACTGTTTTGACTTGGAGATCTACTTGTAGTTTCCTGTTCTACATACCTCTTTCAAATTAACCTAAACATTCAAACCTAAGGTTGAACTTGACTAGATACGTGGTGTAAAAAGAATTTTAGATTAGATTACCTGGTTATAGAAGACACTCAACTTGTATAAACGTCTAAGACGAGTTTCAATCAAACGAGTGGCTCGACAGTAAGACCAGAGATCCCTTGCGTTCCATATTTTTACACTATCATCCCGGAGGTATCGCTAGCATTTTTATGATCATTGTCATCTTCATCACCCATGACAAATATTCCAAAATTATAAAATATTAACCCATTGGTTTCAATAGGACGCTTCCATGTTGGTGTCATTAGACTCCCACTACCAAGATGCTTCGCGAATTTTCTTTCTTATCAAATGGTATTTCCTCGTGAGAATAGTAAGACAATTGGTGCTAATTGACTGAATAAAAGAAAGTGGGCAAGGGATTCTGGTAGTGGTAGTAAATGACGTTATAATACAAGCGACCTATTCTTTGAATATTTGGAATAAACCGCAGAGATGAAACAAATGCGCGCGCAAGTATTACATTCGTTAAACCCTATTTTTTCTTTAGGTGTTACAGCATGGGCAGAGTAGACTAGGAGACACGCACCGCCTCAGTGTTACTTCAGATCCTGCTGACTCCTTCGCTAGGGTATGTATGCTACGTGATTTGGGTCGATTTCCATGAGATTGTTGTCAGGTCTCACAACACCCCAAAAACAGAGGTTAAATGATCATCGCCAGTAATAACTGTCATTCAAGACAAATTATCAATAATAATAATAATACAAACACCAGCAGATGGACCAAATCACAACACAACGCAACAACGTTGCCATTAGGAACAAACAACACAAACACCAACAACGATACAATGATTGTAAATATTCGTTACAATAGCCACAACAACACCACAACCATTAGAAGGGCACTTGGATGAAAACGCCCCAATTTTTGAAAGTCCGAATAATTAAAGTATTTGAGGATAATATGACTCAATTATGACTATGTAAGCATGATTAGTGAAAATTTTAGCCTCGGGGCCACTTGCGGTTGAGAAATTCTGGTTTAAAGGCGAAAAGAACAATAGGATTGAGTAAACGACGTAATTTACTCACAATTTAAATGATGAATAAAATTGATAATTTTTATCCGCCACTTTTGACTGTGAAGAAAATAAGTTGCTTGGCTACTATCTGGGCCATATAGATATAGATAAGTTTAAACAAGTTTCAAGTCATTTGCAATTTTCATCAATTTTCATCCAAGTGCCCCTTTAAAAACTATTAAAATTTATTATCATGGTTGTTTCAATAGTTATGTCATCATTTTTTTAGTCATATACATATACCACCCATCATTCGGGTGTCCAGTTTTTATTTATTTATTTATTTATTCATTCATTCATTCATTCATTTATTTATATTTGGTTCGTTCATTCATATCAGGAGCATTAGGATCATTCTGGAATTTATAGTATGATAGGATGCCATTTAGGGAGGGATTTTATTCGTGTGGATTTAGTTGTGCGGGCGTGCCTTCGTCTTCTTCTTTTTCTTTTTTTTCTTTTCTTTCTTTCTTTCTTTCTCTCTTTCTTTCTTTCTTTCTTTCTTTCTTTCTTTTAATCAAAATTAATTAATATTAATTCAATATGCAGCTTCTATAGTTTTTATAGTTTGTCAATAAAGTTTTCAATAGTTATGCCATCAATAAGTTAAATATTACAATCTCCAGGAACGACTAGCTGGGTTGTTCATCGAGCTTGGTGCTGATGATGAAGAAGAAGCTCTTCCATTCCACCTTCTCTACCAGCATCCCATCATGCAGGATTGCTTGCAAACCTGCATGTTATTCAAATCCGCGGTACGTTTGCTTGATTGTTGTCACTTAATCAGAGCTAAGAGACAGACCATTAGATAATTGAGGGAATGGTTGCGCAAAGCCCCCAAAACTGATTATCGAGCAAGCACTTCACCTACGAAAATAAATATCGCGCAACCTTTTACAATCAGTAAAGAAATATCGAGCACACACACAAAAAAAACTGCGAACAGAGGTTGTTACGAAAAGATAAATATCGTGGAACATGAATTTCTGCACCCCCACCCCTCCCCCCTCAATTATCTAAGAGCCCATCCCTAAAGAAAGATCATCATAACCACAGAGCTCGTAGAAGTCAACGGTTTCATCTTCAGGGTCTCTACGTCTGTTTCGACTTCTGTCAGTGTTCAGTTTAGCTTTAGTTTTTGTGCATGAGTTTCTGGCTCGGAACTGTAAACTTTTTACGTTTCGGGGTCGTCATTACACTATTATCAAGCTACTGACACAAAAATTCCCTGCTAGTGAAGCCTATTTTCTTTAGTATTTATTTGTCTCAAGAAGGAAGAGAAAGAGGAGAGCTTTTGCTCTCGGGGAAGCTAGGACCATAAGGAAACAAAGGCTAAGATATTTAAAAAAATATTATTCTAATCAGAGAAAATTATTTTTCCTCTGCTGCTCTAATGTTTGCTATCATTAATGCTCTCTTTATTTATAGGACCTAAAGAGTGCTTTCAAAGGGAACGGTAGCAGCAGCGATACTTTTGAGTAATTCTACTTACCACGTGGGTATTTTGAAGTAATGTTTGAAAAAAATGTCAGTATGAGTTCGATATTTGTATTTTCATTTTGTGCACAATTTTGAATGTAAATAAAAAGGCTTTTAGAATCTGTGGTAACCCCATTTTATGAATACTTGTAATACTGATTGAGTAGATTTACTCCGGAGTAAATACACGTAGGGCATATGCGTAGGGCGTAGAAGGAAAGATTTTTAACTCGTAGATACGCGAAGCGTAGAAACGAGTTATTATAAGGGGTCTAAAAAATCACTCACAAAGACGCTAGCGGATCGATATTTAAACGATTCCCAATGGTCTTACGTCATCAGCTTACGAACATTACGCGAAACATATTTTTGGACTTCATACAAACACGTACAAACTTCTTATCCAATAAAGGTTGACAAGATATTTTTATCAGAAGCTGGATTCCATTTTTAAATGTGGGATGATGTCTAGCACCAGGCCAGGCTAGCACTGAGCATGCTCACACTCGCACATAGCTTTACCTTCGGATAATCAAAAGAATCAAGGAAAGATCGATGCATGTTGCATCAGATTAAAAAAATAAAATTAGGCTCCTAAACTAGAGAAGAATACTATAAATGAACATAAGAGGCAAAAAGGTATTCAAGATCATTCTTCCGATTTACGTAGAATATATGGGTACTCCCATATATGGACTATACGGGGATGAGCTTCTTGTCATGAACAGGGTATGCAATTTCACTCAAGTTCCAAGTTCAAATTCCGGCTTATAGTCCAACGCACGTGCTATGTATCATCTTTCTTACACTCGCCTCCTGTGGATCGTCAAGTGAAGAGCAGCCATAATGCAGTGTTGTGATCTTCAAGATATTCTAAATCTTCAATCTTATCCTCTAAACAATCCTAACTCTACTCATTACAAAGATCTCATCCAGAGACTGCGAGCCGAGCTACAAGCTAATGGCATCGTCCTGTTGCCGAATTTTATGACTAAGACGGGAATAAATTCCACTCTACGAAGTCTGCAAGACAAGAAAATCGAGCCTTATCGAAAGGAGGTCACTCATAATGTTTACTTAGAGGACCACGTTCGCAAGAACGAAGAGGAATTTCCAAATCAAAATCACCCGAAAAGATTCCACGTTCGTAGCTGTAAAACATGCTACACTAACGATCAAATTGATTCCAAGTCTCCGATAAGTGTTCTCTTCTACGCCGACGAGATGACGGACTTCATTCGTGACGTTCTCGGTAAAGAGAAGCTTTATCGTACTGCTGATCCTCTAGGAGCTTTGAATGTACATATGTACAAGAAAGGGGACGAACTAGGCTGGCATTTCGACCGGGGAGAGTTTGCTGTTACTTTACTTCTTCAAGCTCCTGAATCTGGTGGCAAGTTTGAGTTCTATCCTGATTTAAGGTTAGTAACAAATAACCTGCCACTTGGTTAGTGCGTATGATGCAGGGGCGTAGCCAGGATTTTCCAAAAGAAGGGGGGGGGGGGGCAAATTCAAAAGTCCGCCATTTTGTTTGGGCCCCAAGAACGCCGAACCCAAAAAAGGGGAGTGGCATTTACGTTTTACGTTTAATTATGCAATTTTGTTTTGCTAATTTTTATAAAGCCGCCATTTTTCCCCACGAAGTGGGGAGGGGGGGCATGGTCCCCTTGGCCCCCCCTGTCTACGCCTTTGTGATGTTTGCTATGTTGTCTGGTTAGGGTTTTAGGCAAATTTTACTAACGATTTTTAGGGGTAAGTTTATTGTCTTGTATGATTGAATAATAAGAAAAATAGCACCCTTTGGCTCCTACAATTTTTTCAAGACCTGGAGTGGAATAAATCTGTTTTAAGTTCTGGGCATCCATTGATTCTATTCTTCAACTATCCAAAAATAATTCCAATCTAATATTTAACAATTATTCGCCGAAGGCGAAGTGAATATCGGGGAATATTTACCGACACGCGAGTATAAAATGCCTAAAATGCCTTCCATCTTCTTTTTTTTCTTTTTTTGAAAGAATCACCTGTGTATTTATACTAAACCTTTATAACAGAAGCGAGCAGAATTCAAACTACCCGAAGGTTCAAGAAATTCTTCTTGCTGCGAGAGAGGGTCAGGATGTCAGTAAACATGGCGTCCAAGTGGCTGATCAGTTGGAAGCTGGTACATTATCGATATTCTGCGGACACGACTCTTTGCACCGAGTGACAAAGATTGTTGGTCAAAAACCAAGATATCTAGCGGTTCTCTCGTACGAAAACGAACCAAATGTTCATCTGAATGAGTACACGAAAATGAAGTTTTTTGGACGTATTCAATGAGAAAGCTGTTCTCAGCTATTCAAATTTCAACTATGAACACAATCACAACCTGCAGCTATAATTACAATGAAGCGTAAAAACATATTTCGTGATTCTTAGGGTCTCTTTTTGCACTAATTTTGCCTCCTAACTCAGACCACAGGCAGCCCAATCTCTTGTTCTGTGGTGGTGTGGCCCATGCGAATATTAACGATAATATTTCATAGCATGTAAAATTAGTACATTAAGGAATAAAAATGAATTACCTTGATACCTTAAGTTGATGTCTGGCAGATTTTGAAGCCAGTTTCGGTGCGTTTTTACGAAGTCAGGGTAAGAAATATTATCTTAACCCTTCGCAAACAAAAAAAAAACAACAACAAACAAACAAACAAACAAACAGTTTCTTAACATCATAGCTATATTAGTTTATTAACTGCGGGTTTTCCTGATCAACACGACCAAAAAGCTTTTAGGCTGACAAGGAGGCAGGTTCAGGTTTTACCAACAGTTTTGATTTCGATAACGCGGTTGCCAGGATATTTTTTAGTTAAAACTGAGATACATGCGAGCAACAGAACTGATGTATACTCTTTCCTTTCCCTTTCCCCTTCCCCTTCCCCTCCCCTCCCCTCCTCGTCCCCAATCCCCACTCCTACCAAAAAAAACAGGCCGCTACACAGGCTAATGTAAGACTGAACAAAAGTGGAGATAGAGAGACGGGTAGCCCAACTATACCTATCGATGAAAATTGAATTTTAAAGTCTTCAACAACCGTGTTTAGAATAAATAAAGTATGTTATCAATTAGGAAGAATTTTGAAGTGTTTCTGAGCTGTTAAGCGGCTAGAAACCTGCTGAAGTAAACCCTGAACATATAGTTTATTCATTATTATTCATATTTTAAAATTTTTGACGATTTTGAACTGATTTTTGCGTGGTCTATACTAAAAAATCACAACTTATTTGTATATACACCCTATATATAGTTATAATCATTTAACGCAGAAAAATAGTATAAGGATTAAAGGCGGCCTCCAGGGCCGGGTTCAAAGCTGGTTTAGTGCTAATCCAGGATTAACTCTATAGGTCTTATTAAGAGTTAACCCAGGATTAGCACTAATCGGGCTTTGAACAACTGGGATAATGTATTATAGTTGGCAGCAACCGCCAAAAACCCAGAGGTCTGGCCTGAATGGAATGATTCAGAAATGATTTTGTTATTCTCTCAACAAAGAGTACGTATACAGTGAAAATAAAGAACTAATGGAATAACATAGATTGACAGATCGCTATTCTAATGTCTCATAAAAGAGAACCGTTTAAAAAACTGATTATTAGTTCTTAATACATTCCAATTCCTTTTCCCCCAATCGATGGTGTTCAAACGGCCGTTGCCAATCAGAATGCTGTATGTAACGTGACCCGCTCACGCTTTACAACGGCCGTTTGAACACCATCGATCACACGCTGTAGAAGAAATCAAATATTGGACTTTAAGCCAGGATTTTTCTGGAAATATTTGGCGTGGTGACATTCAGAATACATGTTGTGATAGAGAAATTATCGTTCCTTTGACATGTTGCATTGTTATTGCGGTTCAAGGGGAGAGAGAGAGATTTTTTTTTATTTTCTAGCGTGATGTAGTCGATATCGGGCGCTAAGTCTCCAGCCTTCCCATTATTTAGGTAGAGAAGGGCGAATTTTAAAAAAACGCACTAAACGGCCTCAAATCGCGCTGAAACTTCGCCAGAATACTGAACAAATTAAAAGCAACAACTGCAGCAAGTTTTGAGGCAAATTGTTGAGTGAAACATTTTATTTTCGTAACTTTATCATAACTCCCATACATTCCCTTATAAACCATACACAGGAACCTTGTTTGGGCTGCCTGTGAATAATGAAACTGTTTCGCGACGTCGTTTCGGATGGGATTTGTATTTTCTGCAGTCTTTGTATTTTTTTGATCCGAAGCTAACAACGTATCAAAGACTTTATTATATCAGTCCAGTCTCCAGTCTCAGCTACCTGTATGTTTTAATAATTGGCTAAAAAAATAGTAGTTTATTGACAAATGACCTAAAATTAGTAGTTACAGTAACAATTAACTGATATTTCATTATTCTGGTTAATATAATGGCCAACGCTCGTCAAATTATTCCAGTTAACTGACATTCAGACGAAAAATTAGTAGTATACCCCCATTGGCACCCTCTGTATTGTGTGATTTTGCGGCATAATTATGTACAGAATATGTGAAATCACGAAGATTACAAAGACGGGACGGTGCAGTAAGCTTTGGCTGTTGTATACACTTATTTCAATAAAGTTAGTCAACGAAAACCTAGAAAGCTGTGATCACTGAGAATCATGGGAAATATTACATATTCAACAAGTAAAGGTTTCGACACAAACTGCAGCAGTTGAGGATGCTCAGAGGAGGTGAACTTGTAACTGGTAGAAGATCTCAAGTCTATCAACAGTTATCAAGCGGTTAAAACATGTAAAATGTATCTATCCATAATCCTTGTCGGTCTTAGCTTTTTAGCCTTTCAGGTGACTAACTTTATTGAAATAAGTGTATATCACAGTGTGGGAGGACAATCACAACAGAGCCAGGCTCCAGCTAGGTAAACACCCAAATATTGAATTAGAATTTAGGAGTTGGTTTTTGTGGAGGGAGGGAATCGGAGAACCCAGAGAAAAATCGCGCCTCGAAGCAGAGGAGAGAACCAACAAAAAGATTCACTCACATACGACATAATAGAGCAGTTTTCGTATGACTGTGAAAGGCTCACGGCACGAACACGGTCGTTACACGGCAAAGGATATGCCAGACCAATCATATTGCTCGAGAGCTTACTCTACATCCAATCAAATACCCGGAACACGGCATAAACACGGCAACGTACAAGGTCACGGCACTCAGTATCAGACCAATCACATTGCACGAGAAAAAAGTCAGCCAATTAAAATACTAGAAAACATCACGCGCGGTCACAGCACGGCACGTTACGGCACTTAGCTTTTCACAGTCATGCGAAAACTGCTCTACGACATACGACATACGACATGAATCGAAAGATCAAAGACTAATTCGAAAAAAGTATTGCTTTTCGTGTTTATTATGCTCACATTTCACTAATTTACGGATATACTGTTTATCTTGGGCCTTGAGAAGTTCCTCTTTATTACTTATTATGATTACTATACTGTTGAACATTTGTTTAAATTTTTTATATTAATCTTTATTCAGTCTTGCTGAGAGTGCAGACATCGTTATCCTTAGCTGGATCCCATTTCGGCCGGTGAGCTTGATGATGGTGCGGGTGAGGATCACCCCGCGTAGTCAGAACTAGACAAAGAATTATAACAACACAGTAACAGTGAGAATAAACATCATTCATTATGCAGGATTTTTATTCATGGTATTTTATTAAAAAAGCCATATACACCTAAAAGGACACTTGTAAAAGATCAAGGACCATAGCATACCTATGACCTCCCAATGATATTAGATTTAGAGATCAAAATTAGAGAGTTTCGTATGGATTTCTGAGCTCTGGCTGAATGTGGTATGGTTTATATTAAAGCTACTACTAGTATAATTCTTAAGGGTCTTCGTTCAATAACGCGCGGAGAAATTCTTTATTGTGGGCACCTACCTGCGCACCTATACTGAGCAAATGTTTCGTGAACAAATAAATCGTCCATCTTTCGCGATCGGGGTACTGAGCGTTATCGTTAAACAAGGAAATGATTCCAAGGGCATGCATAATGTGGTTTTAAATGTGAAAAAGTCATGCCCAATCCGGATAGGTCATCAGAATCCCAAAATCAACAGAAACAAATTATTACATCATTAGAATTTAACAATTTGATTAAAATACGAGGCAGTAGCTTATTGGTAGTTAAACTCTTACCAGCAACACGCGTGTCCATGATGTTCGCATCTGAAAAGGTCGTTACAGCCGTGGTATCCATGGGGACACGGGTGAAATTTGTACCAACACATATTATATCCAGAGCAAGTACCTAGAAAGATTATATCGGTTTAGAACAACCATTCACTACTACTATCATCATTATCACCGCCAACACCATCACCATCATCATCATCTTCAGTCATTATTATTATTGTTATTATTATTATTATTATTATTACTATTATTTATTTTTATTTTTTTATAAAGATTTTTTAAAATATTCGTCTTAATAATATTCTAAAGTAATAATAATCTCATAAATATTCTTATTAATTAAATCAAAAATATATATCATTATGTATAGTCATTAGCAATCTCAGGGTCAGTCCAGCATTATTGGTGGTAGTAGTCAGCAGTAGCAGCAGCAGCAGCAGTAGCAGCAGCAGTAGTAGTAGTAGTAGTAGTAGTAGTAGTAGTAGTAGTAGTAGTAGTAGTAGTAGTAGTAGTAGTAGTAGTAGTAGTAGTAGTAGTATCTGATTCCAGATCATGCTCAATATATTTTGAATCTCAGAAAACCCCTGTTTCCAGTTCACGAAAGTTGACTGTCCCATACCCCATATAAAAACTACACAATAAAATTTAAAAACTACACAATTTGATAGGATAACTAGATTTACACGGAGTAGTCTTCATCCAGGCCCTTTGGAGATCGAATGCATTTGGAATATTTGCTCTTTTCGGTCTTTTTCCTCTCTTTCCAAAGCAAAAGGTTGTTCTTGAAAGTAAAGTTATATAGCACAAGTAAACTGCGTGACAAAACATCCTAACTATAGGCGAATGTATATGCCAACAGATAGTATGAGCTTATAAAATCAGCAAAAATACGCAGTTCTAAGTTTTAACAAATTCCTATGAATGATATACCAAAATGTTCAGGAAAGCCCGGGCTTTTCAAATCCCCTTCTGTTTTTTTGACAGGTTCTGTTTTATTTTAAGGAAAGACGATTTTCTAGCTTGACCCCGGTTATATCATGCATTTTCGCTTGTAAAATACGTCCAATAGCGTACATTCAACTCTTAAAGTACGGTGGGTTTTTTCAACAATCTAAACCATAAAACTTCTGTTTTTTGCCTAGATAGTCATTATTTTCAGAAAAGATCCCAAAACCGTGTTTTTGAGACATAATTTGTATGGACTCACATGAGGGGGCGTGAGCTTGAAATCGTAGCTGACCAAATGTTAACAGATTTTTTCTGATGTTTAGGATTTGATTTTTGCGGAGGGAAGGGAAAAAAGGAGATCCCGGAGAAAAACCCTCGAAGCAGAGGAGAGAACCAACAAGCAACTCTATACTCACTGTATACGGAGAGTCAGAGAATCGAACCCGGGTCGCATTGGATGGTGAGAGGCGAGCGCTCTCACCGCTACGCCACCCCGCATGCTCCCACTTCACGATTACCGTCCTTAACTCACCACGCTTCCAGGGATTCTCCAGACGCTTCAACAGTTTTCCTTCATCCCCCTTTACCGTTGTGCAGGCGAACCCCAGAATGATCAACAGCAGAAACAAATGAATCTTGGCATTCATTGCTGAACCTAAAACAACAGGTGAAGTTCAAATTCAACCACATGGAAATTAAAGCTAGGTGATATTTTGAATTAGTCCAGCTGAGATCCGTCATGTAGACCCCTTATTCTTATAAAATCCTGATCTTCACGCCACGGCTCACTCAAAGTTCACGGGCTGGATTTAAGAGGAGCAGGAAAACTGGAGAAAACGTTAACCACAAAGTCAAGGGAGTGACCCAGCAAACTGTTCTCAGTCACATAGGATGCATGCCGAGTAAAGAAATCAAATCCGAGACTCCAGAGATAAGAGGAAAGTAAATGGTATTCCGTGTGAACGGACTGTCAGGTACGTACAGTAGTCATGACTCACAAAGAATAGATTAAGAACTCAGGAATAGACGACCACACCTGTATGGATGATCGGGTTTCTAACGACAAGAACAAACAATTCTCCAGAAACAATCTAGAACGTACCTTTTTCGAATAAGAACAAGTTGTCTTGATGTCAGTAAAATCGTTCTTTCTTGCTCGAGTCTTGAAGTGCGATATCATAAAGTTTTCAAACTACTCCTAGTTATACCAGTTGTTAATCGATAATTTGCAATCTATTTTTACTTATGAATTTTTTGTATATTTATTCCATGTGCTAGGATACAAAAAAAGGCCCATTTTGTACTCAGACATCAATTATTTTTTATGGAAAAGCTTTCAAGCAGCTACAGCACGCATTTAAGGGAATTGTGGTAGGGGGGATCTGAGTGCCAAAAACCTTTTTTTAGTACTTTTGACTTCATAGATTTGTTTCTTTGTTTGAAAACTGAGATTTCAGTCCAACTGCAGTCTCTAATTCATTTGATGTGATTCAATATTGGCCGAAAGCTTTTTATAAGCATTTCTTTTTTGACCTTTCCCTGAATCTTTAAGTCTTTTTTTTTCGAAGAACCGGGAGTGGTTGATCAGTCTCCCGAACGAAATTCTCAAAGTAAATTAGGATAGAACAAAGAAATAAACGACTCCACTAGCTCACAGTATTGACCACGTGTTCAGGGATTTAAGTCGGCATATTAACCACAGCGGTTAGAGGCGGCGTTTCGTTTACCCGTGCTTCAGCTCTTTACTCATAAACAACGTTTTATTGGAGGTTTTAAGCTGAGTTCTATGTCAAAAATGTAGTCACCATTTTGGTCCAATTTAGGGATTCGGATGTAACCCCTGAACCCCTTATAGATGACCCGGACCCTTCCATTAAAGACTTGATCACAGGAAACTCACCCTGCGGCTATTTTTCTTATATATTGATAAACACTTGAGTTGGCATACCCAAATATTACACGTAAATAATAACGTAGCTAAGAACATAGGAATTATATTCAAACTTAGATTCTATTTTCATCTGAAAATGTTAAAGCAGTTTTATTACACATTAAGAGAGAATTCTTTTCGTATTCAAGCGGTGAGCATCAAAAACTATTTTCTTGAAGAAAGGCTGTTGTACAAGGCTAAAATCTTGTTATTCAGAAAGTTTAACTTGCTTGGAAGTGGAGATGACCGATGAAAGTGGAATCAAAGTGTTAACAGGCTGTTGTACAAGGCTAAAATCTTGTTATTCAGAAAGTTTAACTTGTTTGGAAGTGGAGATGACCGATGAAAGTGGAATCAAAGTGTTAATTAACCCTAAGCAAAAATTTGAATCGAAAATGAGGTTTAGGCCTTCATTTGCTTATTTCCCATACATTTTCTTTTATAAAAGAGCCTCAAAAAGCTACATTCTAATACAAATGCAACAAAACATCTTTGTACAATTGAAAATACCGCTTCAAACAGGCATTTTATCATAGTACATCAGTTTCTAACTGTTTAAAAAAGGTTTTGATTGTTAACCCAAAACGAAAATTGGGATCAAAACTCATACGAAGGTCTTGTGTTTGGCGCTTTTTGCCATCATTGCTCGTTATTGAAAAAAAATTCCGACAAAATCAATAACCCCCCCCAAAAAAACATTTTGTTTTTCCCCAAACGCTGACGTACTGAAGTGGAGAGAGCATCAGAAAAAGTGTTATTGTTATTGATTGCTTTTTAGAAAAACGACCTATAATAAGTACAATAATAAGATAATGTTTAAAACTATTAGAAATTTCCAGCTGGAAAGTTATGAAACTTTCTTATAGTTCGATATCAATATTAGAAAAATATACTGATAAATAAGGATAATAATATTCCATTAAGCATTACTTCAAATGAGTGTTCTATAATAGTTATATTTACGGAGAGTGTCCAAAATATTCTTCTCTGAATTGTTTCTTTGTTTGAAAACTGAGATTTCAATCATTTGACTGTGATTCAATATTGGCCGGGAGCTTTTCATAAGTATTTCTTTTTTGATCTTTCCCTGAATCTTTAAGCCTTTTTTTGTCGAAGAACCGGGAGTGGTTGATCAGTCTCCCGAACGAGATTCTCAAAGTAAATTAGGATAGAACAAAGAAATAAACGACTCCACTAGCTCACAGTATTGACCGCGTGTTCAGGGATTTAAGTAGGCATATTAACCACAGCGGTTAGAGGCGGCGTTTCGTTTACCCGTGCTTCAGCTCTTTACTCATAAACAACGTTTTATTGGAGGTTTTAAGCTGAGTTCTATGTCAAAAATGTAGTCACCATTTTGGTCCAATTTAGGGATTCGGATGTACCCCCTGAACCCCTTATAGATGACCCGGACCCTTCCATTAAAGACTTGATCACAGGAAACTCACCCTGCGGCTATTTTTCTTATATATTGATAAACACTTGAGTTGGCATACCCAAATATTACACGTAAATAATAACGTAGCTAAGAACATAGGAATTATATATACTCTATTTTCGACTGAAAATGTTAAAGCAGTTTTATTACACATTAAGAGAGAATTCTTTTCGTATTCAAGCGGTGTTAACGAACTTAAAAAGGCTATGAATCAAGAACTTCAACTTGCTTATTATTAATATCGTAATAACTATCGATATTTATTTTAAGATAACAATTTACATGATTATCACGAGTTCTCAAAGAAACAGAAGCTCCATATATGGCTAAAATCAATCGTAAGCAATATATCAATTATCTATAGGAATATATATTGATAAACACTTGAGTTGGCATACCCAAATATTACACGTAAATAATAACGTAGCTAAGAACATAGGAATTATATTTAAACTTAGACTCTATTTCATCTGAAAATGTTAAAGCAGTTTTATTACACATTAAGAGAGAGAATTCTTTTCGTATTCAAGCGGTGAGCATCAAAAACTATTTTCTTGAAGAAAGGCTGTTGTACAAGGCTAAAATCTTGTTATTTAGAAAGTTTAACTTGTTTGGAAGTGGAGATGACCGATGAAAGTGGAATCAAAGTGTTAACCCTAAGCAAAAATTTGAATCGAAAATGAGGTTTAGGCCTTCATTTGCTTCTTTCCCATACATTTTCTTTAAAAAAGCCTGACAAAGCAACATTCTAACACAAATGCAACAAAACATCTTTGTACAATTGAAAATACCGCTTCAAACATGCAGGCATTTTATCATAGTACATCAGTTTCTAACTGTTTAAAAAAGGTTTTGATTGTTAACCCAAAACGAAAATTGGGATCAAAACTCATACGAAGGTCTTGTTTTTGGCGCTTTTTCCCATTATTGTTCATTATTGAAAAAAAATTCCTTTTAATAGTAATGGCTGGATAAGAACGTTGTGTTCTTAGCTACATTGGGAAAGAAAAATATGAAAGTACATTAGGTGACAGCAAAAAGTCTATGAAATGTTGTTTCTTTGGAGCAATAAGATAAATTATTTATATCAAGCAAAAATAGTAATGGTCCAAGAATTGGAATACCACAGTTGTACAGGGTTCGTGCTACTCCTTGAAATCCTTGAAAAGTCCTTTAATTGAAAACAAGTTTTCAAGGGTGCTTGAAAAGCCCTTGAAAATAGGGAAAACGCCAAAACTCCTGGAATACTCCTTGAATTTAGTACAAACCTTTTAAAAAAATTAACGATTAAAATTAATAGAAGAGTTTCTGGTTGCTTGTTTAGTGGTTGGTTGCGTGTCGTGCTCGTTTTTTATCTAAGCTTGTGGCCCCGGCTGAATTAGCTGCACTTTAACAATGAAACAATGTTTAAAACCACGTTCAAGTACAAAAACCTTTGTCCTTGAAACTCGAATTTTTGTGCTTGAAAAGTGCTTAAAAAGTCCTTGAATTTTGTAACGAGAAAGTAGCACGAACCCTGGTTGTAATTTTTTGGATCAGGTAACTTTCTTTCGACCATCCTTTTTCAGTTTGCGCGAATCATCGAGAACCGCACTTTGAAAGTGAGCAGAGGATGAATCGATTATGAATCAATTCAGTATATGCAAATGTTTTCTAAAATGATAATGACTTTCGGTATCTTTCCTTGGCTCATAAAAAATTTAGAACTCTGTCTTGAGGAAGAGTAGCCAGTGCAGAATATGCTTTTGCCGCATGGCATGAGTTGCCTGTGATCAAGTGTTTAATGGAAGGGGCCGGGTCATCTATAAGGGGTTCAAGGGGGTACGTCGGAATGCCTAAACTGCACCAAAATGCCGACTACATTTTCAATCACTGACATAGAACTCGGCTTAAGGTTACTGGAGACCTTCAGGAGTATGTTCTCTTCGCAACACGTTCAACAAAAGTCCATAAAACTATATATCGTTTGAAAGGTCACTATGATAAAAAATATCTTTAGAAAATAATATTATTTGAAAGCGATTTTTTAATTTGAAACAATGCCGGAGCCTTGAACGCAAATCGGGCATGTTGAGTAGAGGTGAATTAATGGACATGGCGTTAATAATAATAATAATATTTTATTTATATAGCGCCCTTTCCTAAAATGTCCAAAAGCGCTTTACAAGCAAATAATAATTAATAATAATAATTAATAATAACAATATCTGTAATATCAAAATCAAAAAACTATGTAATCTAAAAGTCAATAAGATTTAACGAATGATCAATGAAAAGTTTTGCGAAATATCAACAATTACAATTATCTAACTTATTTGTAATGAAAGCGTGAATTAATATCTTAGTGGTTTCAATACTTAAAAATTTCCTAATGCGTGAAATGTTTCTAATAAAATAAAAAGCAGATTTACAAATCTGAGTTATATGACTGTCCAGAGATAAGGTATTATCGTAAATAACGCCAATGTTTCTTGCACACTCTGAAGGAGTGACAGAGGAACTAGCCACTTGCACTGCATGTACTGGTGGAGCGTAGCATGGAATATCAGGATTTCAGTTTTATCATCATTAAGCTTTAATTTGTTGTTCAGCATCCACATATCAATGTCTCGTACACATGCTTCCACTTTCATCCGAGGCAGCTCTAGATCGCCAACAACATCGGTCTTGAAGGATAAATAGATTTGTAAGTCATCTGCATAACACTGAAATGTCACTCCATGATGCCTCATGATGTCACCCAGAGGGGTAGTATAGAGCAAATATAATACAGGGCCAAGTACGGACCCTTGTGGAACACCGCTGGTCAAGGCGTGGCTAGATGAACGCTCAGTATTTATCGCAACACATTGCTTTCGACCAGTCAGATAAGATGTAAACCAGTTATGAACCGTGCCTTCAATACCAAAACGAGAGGTGAGTCTTGTCAGGAGAACATCATGGTCAACCGTGTTGAACTCGGCAGAAAGGTCGAACAGTAGGAGTATGACACAGCTACCATCATCTATCGCACGCAATATATCATTCTGCACCTTGATCAACGCTGATTCCGTACTGTGTCCAGGTTTGTAAGCCGACTGGAAAGGCTCAATCAAGTTATTGTGTTGTAAATAGGTATTCAACTGTGAAGCAACGGCTCCCTCACATGCTTTTGAGATAAATGTAAGATTTGAGATTGGTCGAAAGTTATTGAACAGTTCAAAATCAAGTGATGACTTCTTCAGCAAAGGTCTCACTAAGGCGTCCTTCATACAATCAGCATTTAGCGGCGTTAGCACGTATAGCCAAAAGAATTTCACTATGTGAATAAGCAAAAGATAAAATACAAAAGAGTGTGAGCGATTTTTGATATTTTGCTTCTTTAAAAAATCTGGTTGAATTTTAGAGTTGGAACGTCGAAAAATTTCAATGCCGGTTAATGTTTTACCGCATAAAAGACGAAATACTTGAAATATCAAAAAATGCTCACACCCTTTTGTAGATTGTCTTTTGTTTATTCACATAGTGAGGTTCTTTTGGCTATACGCACTAACGCTATTTTCATTAATTCACCTCTACGGAACGTGCCCGATTTGTGTTTAAGGCTCGACATTGTTTCAAATTAGAAAATCACTTTGAAATACTATTATTTTCGAAATCTTTTTCATATGACCTATAAAACGATATGTAGCATTAGGGAGGGGTTTTGTTGAAGGTGCTGCGTAGAGAGAGTTTAAGAGAAACATACCCCTGAAGGTCTCCAGTAACCTTAAAACCTCCAATAAAACGTAGTTTATGAGTAAAGAGTTGAAGCACGGGTAAACGAAACGCCGCCTCTAACCGCTGTGGTTAATATGCCGACTTAAATCCCTGAACACGTGGTCAATACTGTGAGCTAGTGGAGTCGTTTATTTCTTTGTTCTATCCTAATTTACTTTGAGAATTTCGTTCGGGAGACTGATCAACCACTCCCGGTTCTTCGAAAAAAAAAGACTTAAAGATTCAGGGAAAGGTCAAAAAAGAAATGCTTATAAAAAGCTTTCGGCCAATATTGAATCACATCAAATGAATTAGAGACTGCAGTTGGACTGAAATCTCCTTTTCAAACAAAGAAACAAATCTATGAAGTCAAAAGTACTAAAAAAAGGTTTTTGGCACTCAGATCCCCCCTACCACAATTCCCTTAAATGCGTGCTGTAGCTGCTTGAAAGCTTTTCCATAAAAAATAATTGATGTCTGAGTACAAAATGGGCCTTTTTTTGTATCCTAGCACATGGAATAAATATACAAAAAAATCATAAAGTTAAAAATAGATTGCAAATTATCGATTAACAACTGGTATAACTAGGAGTAGTTTGAAAACTTTATGATATCGCACTTCAAGACTCGAGCAAGAAAGAACGATTTTACTGACATCAAGACAACTTGTTCTTATTCGAAAAAGGTACGTTCTAGATTGTTTCTGGAGAATTGTTTGTTCTTGTCGTTAGAAACCCGATCATCCATACAGGTGTGGTCGTCTATTCCTGAGTTCTTAATCTATTCTTTGTGAGTCATGACTACTGTACGTACCTGACAGTCCGTTCACACGGAATACCATTTACTTTCCTCTTATCTCTGGAGTCTCGGATTTGATTTCTTTACTCGGCATGCATCCTATGTGACTGAGAACAGTTTGCTGGGTCACTCCCTTGACTTTGTGGTTAACGTTTTCTCCAGTTTTCCTGCTCCTCTTAAATCCAGCCCGTGAACTTTGAGTGAGCCGTGGCGTGAAGATCAGGATTTTATAAGAATAAGGGGTCTACATGACGGATCTCAGCTGGACTAATTCAAAATATCACCTAGCTTTAATTTCCATGTGGTTGAATTTGAACTTCACCTGTTGTTTTAGGTTCAGCAATGAATGCCAAGATTCATTTGTTTCTGCTGTTGATCATTCTGGGGTTCGCCTGCACAACGGTAAAGGGGGATGAAGGAAAACTGTTGAAGCGTCTGGAGAATCCCTGGAAGCGTGGTGAGTTAAGGACGGTAATCGTGAAGTGGGAGCATGCGGGGTGGCGTAGCGGTGAGAGCGCTCGCCTCTCACCATCCAATGCGACCCGGGTTCGATTCTCTGACTCTCCGTATACAGTGAGTATAGAGTTGCTTGTTGGTTCTCTCCTCTGCTTCGAGGGTTTTTCTCCGGGATCTCCTTTTTTCCCTTCCCTCCGCAAAAATCAAATCCTAAACATCAGAAAAAATCTGTTAACATTTGGTCAGCTACGATTTCAAGCTCACGCCCCCTCATGTGAGTCCATACAAATTATGTCTCAAAAACACGGTTTTGGGATCTTTTCTGAAAATAATGACTATCTAGGCAAAAAACAGAAGTGGATTCAGTTAATTCAATTCAGAATAGATTGATTTCTATTGAAAAAAACCACCGTACTTTAAGAGTTGAATGTACGCTATTGGACGTATTTTACAAGCGAAAATGCATGATATAACCGGGGTCAAGCTAGAAAATCGTCTTTCCTTAAAATAAAACAGAACCTGTCAAAAAAACAGAAGTGGATTTGAAAACCCCGGGCTTTCCTGAACATTTTGGTATATAATTAATAGGAATTTGTTAAAACTTAGAACTGCGTATTTTTGCTGATTTTATAAGCTCATACTATCTGTTGGCCTATACATTCGCCTCTTATGGTTTCTTAGGTTTCGTAGTCTCGAAAACACGCTAACTACTAGTTAGCGAAAGAACAGAAGATTTACGGGTCATTTAGGATGTTTTGTCACGCAGTTTACTTGTGCTATATAACTTTACTTTTAAGCACAACCTTTTGCTTTGGAAAGAGGGGAAAAAGACCGAAAAGAGCAAATATTCCAAATGTATGGGCAATTTTTTTCCAATGTCTAATTTGATCTCCTAAGGGCCTGGATGAAGACTACTCCGTGTAAATCTAGTTATCCTATCAAATTGTGTAGTTTTAAAATTTTATTGTGTAGTTTTTATATGGGGTATGGGACAGTCAACTTTCGTGAACTGGAAACAGGGGTTTTCTGAGATTCAAAATATATTGAGCATGATCTGCAATCAGATACTATTACTACTACTATTACTACTAGTACTACTACTGCTGCTGCTGCTGCTGCTGCTGCTGCTGCTGCTGCTACTACCAATAATGCTGGACTGACCCTGAGATTGCTAATGACTATACATAATGATATATATTTTTGATTTAATTAATAAGAATATTTATGAGATTATTATTACTTTAGAATATTATTAAGACGAATATTTAAAAAAAATATTTATAAAATAAATAAATAAATAAAAATAAAAAAAGATAAAAAAATAATAATAATAATAACAATAATAAGTGACTGAAGATGATGATGATGGTGATGGTGTTGGCGGTGATAATGATAATAGTAGTAGTGAATGGTTGTTCTAAACCGATATAATCTTTTTAGGTTCTTGCTTTGGCTATGGTAGAATTTGTAGGCACGCGTGTCCCTCTAGATACCACAGCTGTATAAAATATCACAGATGCCGACATCCTGGACACGCGTGTTGCTGGTAAGAGTTTAACTACCAATAAGCTACTGCCTCGTATTTTAATCAAATTGTTAAATTCTAATGATGTAATAATTTGTTTCTGTTGATTTTGGGATTCTGATGACCTATCCGGATTGGGCATGACTTTTTCACATTTAAAACCACATTATGCATGCCTTTGGAATCATTTCCTTGTTTAACGATAACACTCAGTACCCCGATCGCGAAAGATGGACGATTTATTTGTTCACGAAACATTTGCTCAGTATAGGTGCGCAGGTAGGTGCCCACAATGAAGAATTTCTCCGCGCGTTATTGAACGAAGACCCTTAAGAATTATACTAGTATCTAGCTTTAATATAAACCATACCACACTCAGCCAGACTGAGCTCAGAAATCCATACGAAACTCTCTAATTTTGATCTCTAAAATATCATTGGGAGGTCATAGGTATGCTATGGTCCTTGATCTTTTACAAGTGTCCTTTCATGTGTATATGGCTTTTTTGATAAAATACCATGAATAAAAATCCTGCATAATGAAAGAGGTTTATTCTCACTGTTACTGTGTTGTTATAATTCTTTGTCTAGTAAGGACTAGAAGACAAGCTCACCGGCCGAAATGGGATCCAGGATAACGATGTCTGCCCTCTCAGCAAGACTGAATAAAGATTAATATAAAAAATTTAAACAAATGTTCAACAGTATAGTAATCATAATAGGTAATAAAGAGGAACTTCTCAAGGCCCAAGATAAACAGTATATCCGTAAATTAGTGAAATGTGAGCATAATAAACACGAAAAGCAATACTTTTTTCGAATTAGTCTTTGATCTTTCGATTCATGTCGTATGTCGTATGTCGTAGAGCAGTTTTCGCATGACTGTGAAAAGCTAAGTGCCGTAACGTGCCGTGCTGTGACCGCGCGTGATGTTTTCTAGTATTTTAATTGGCTGACTTTTTTCTCGTGCAATGTGATTGGTCTGACACTGAGTGCCGTGACCTTGTACGTTGCCGTGTTTATGCCGTGTTCCGGGTATTTGATTGGATGTAGAGTAAACTCTCGAGCAATATGATTGGTCTGGCATATCCTTTGCCGTGTAACGACCGTGTTCGTGCCGTGAACCTTTCACAGTCATACGAAAACTGCTCTATTATGTCGTATGTGAGTGAATCTTTTTGTTGGTTCTCTCCTCTGCTTCGAGGCGCGATTTTTCTCTGGGTTCTCCGATTCCCTCCCTCCACAAAAACCAACTCCTAAATTCTAATTCAATATTTGGGTGTTTACCTAGCTGGAGCCTGGCTCTGTTGTGATTGTCCTCCCACACTGTGATATAAACTTATTTCAATAAAGTTAGTCACCTGAAAAGCTACAAAGCTGAGACCGACAAGGATTATGGATAGATACACTTTACATGTTTTAACCGCTTGATAACTGTTGATAGACTTGAGATCTTCTACCAGTTACAAGTTCACCTCCTCTGAGCATCCTCAACTGCTGCAGTTTGTGTCGAAACCTTTACTTGTTGAATATGTAATATTTCCCATGATTCTCAGTGATCACAGCTTTCTAGGTTTTCGTTGACTAACTTTATTGAAATAAGTGTATACAACAGCCAAAGCTTACTGCACCGTCCCGTCTTTGTAATCTTCGTGATTTCACATATTCTGTACATAATTATGCCGCAAAATCACACAATACAGAGGGTGCCAATGGGGGTATACTACTAATTTTTCGTCTGAATGTCAGTTAACTGGAATAATTTGACGAGCGTTGGCCATTATATTAACCAGAATAATGAAATATCAGTTAATTGTTACTGTAACTACTAATTTTAGGTCATTTGTCAATAAACTACTATTTTTTTAGCCAATTATTAAAACATACAGGTAGCTGAGACTGGAGACTGGACTGATATAATAAAGTCTTTGATACGTTGTTAGCTTCGGATCAAAAAAATACAAAGACTGCAGAAAATACAAATCCCATCCGAAACGACGTCGCGAAACAGTTTCATTATGGTCTATATGGGTTTCCTGTGTATTATATGTGGGTTTCCTGTGCTTTTGCTGCATTGCATCTCGGGATAGGTACGAATCCAACATGGCGAACAGAACGGTTGCGGATGCGAAAACAGTCAAAGGGACTAATCCACAGTATTTAGTGGAGAAAATCACCAGAGCTAGGATCTATGAGAGCAAGTACTGGAAAGAACAATGCTTTGCCCTTTCAGGTATGGGAATTTTGTCGATTTAAAGACGAAATAAAGAGGGTTCAATGACACGCCGAGATGACATATAAAAACGCTTCATCACTCAATAATGAGAAAGAGCTTGAATAACAGTGTATAATTCACGATTATTTACATTATTTAACATAATGTGTACACTAGAAAGAAGAGATCAAGGAGATGTGCACGCGCTGATGATACATCGTTTAAATATGACTAAAAAATGAGACCACCCAACCGAATTCACTTCGTGGTCTAGGGGTTAGGTTTAGGGTTAGGGTTGGGGTTGGCATTGTAGTAGTTCTTTGGTGCCGAAGGTACCGAGTTCGATTCTTGGTGTCTTCACTTAATTTTTTTTATAAGTGAGGAGAACCAAAATTTCTAAGTCCCACTCATGTGTTCAGGAAGCCTATGACGTACTTCGTTAATCCGTACACGACGATAGTATCCTTCTTTGATTTCTGAAAACTAAGTGTGAAATGCAAGACAGTCATGTTGTTAACTTAGTGTTCTTAAGATAATATTGTGGATTTTTCCAGCTGAACTGCTTGTCGACAAAGCAATGGAATTAGATCACATTGGTGGGACCTTTGGAGGCAATATCAAACCAACTCCATTTCTATGCTTGTTACTCAAGATGCTTCAAATCCAGCCAGAAAAGGAGATCATTGTCGAGTTTATTAAAAATGATGACTACAAGTGAGTAATGGTGAATAATATTCATATATTGAACGTTCACCTTGGGTTCTGCTTTTGAAGTGAGAGTTGAATACTTAGAGCAAAGGCTATAGTAATACTGTATTATCATTTTCCCCATGGACCATAAGCCCAATAGATGAGAAAGAAGACTGTGATATAAAATATTCAGTGCTAAATGTATAGGGGAAGGGTGGTAGGCTAAGTGTGCAAATCGGGTAGGATAAGAGCTCTGACTGATAGAATGATTTATAATTTGTCACTCGCTGAAAGGGGAACTCTGAAAAAAAGTTGGATAATTAGAAAAATGAATGTGAATGACAACTCAATAGGGATAGTGCAAATGGGACTCTAAGTCCAATGCTAGGCACTTCCCTTAATTTAAGGATGCACATTAGATAATTAAAGTAAAATGAAATAATAAAAATGAAATAAACATAATTATTATCTGTGATACTAGTGAACTAGTACTATGTGCAAGTGACAATTATTGATATATAGTAGTTATCAGTAGGCTAATCACCTGATACGGCTGTGTATTTTAACGAGTCACAGAGTATTTTGATGAGCCTTTATGCAAGCTAAAAGTTGTTTATCATTTAATTTTGCAAAGAAATGCTCAAACTCTCACTAAACCCTATTGTACCCAGCGCGAGCAGATGAGAAGTGCTGATATGGTCTCATATCAGGCTTTGTCTTTTTCCATATCATGCACATCCTTTGCAGATTTAAATGATAAGTTATTCTATATCTATTTCCCAGCTCAAAATTACATCAGTAAGAGCTCTCCATAACAATAATTTTGTACCTGGAATTATTAAGGGTGGTTGAAATATCTTTAGCCCACACCTCTCTGAAGAAGTGAATGTTAAAATGCTTATAAGCCTTTGCACAATATTTTCAGAATTGATTCTTTAGATAGTGGATAGTTGATTGTGAAAATATTTTGTCATTTGAATGTCGGGTCTTTAAGATACGAAGGTTTTTATTCCCAATATGTTAATGACTATGACGTAACATAAGGGATCATTTAATATACAACACTGCACTCATTCTGGAATACAGTATTTTAAAAGCATCACCCTTTTACTTGTGACTCACGTAAAGGTACTTACAAATTTGTTTTCAAAAAATGTCCAGCGTTCAATATTAAAAGTTGCCAAAAAATGACTCAAATCCCTTATGTTACGTCACGGTCATTAACATATTGGAAATATAAACCTTCGTATCTCAAAGACCCGACATTCAAATGACGAATTATTTTCACAATCAACTATTCACTATTTAAAGACTCAATTCTGAAAATATTGTGTAAAGGCTTATAAGCACTTTAAGAATAATTGTTAATTAATTTTTAAGCTATGTGGAAATGTGTTTGTAAATTAAAAATAATGATTACTGTTATCTTCTTAGATATGTCCGAGCCCTTGGAGCCATGTATATGCGTCTTGTTGGCACATCTTTAGATTGCTTTAACTACCTTGAACCACTATTTAATGACTACAGAAAACTCAAGAAAAAGAACAGAAATGGAGGTAAAATTTCAAAAAAAAGATCTCCCCCTCCCCACAACTTTATTGCATAATAGCTAAAAGGTACATGTATGCATAAAATAGGAGGATGATTAGAAAATTGAATGATCCACCCCCCCTCCCCCACAACTTTATTGGATAATAGAGAAAAGGTACATGTATGCATAAAATAGTAGGATGATTAGAAAATTGAATGATCCACCCCCCCCCTTACAACTTTATTGCATAATAGCTAAAAGGTACATGTATGCATAAAATAGTAAGATGATTAGAAAATTGAATGATCCACCCCCCTCCCCCACAACTTTATTGGATAATAGCTAAAAGGTACATGTATGCATAAAACAGTAGGATGATTAGAAAATTGAATGATCCACCCCCCTCCCCCACAACTTTATTGGATAATAGAGAAAAGGTACATGTATGCATAAAATAGGAGGATGATTAGAAAATTGAATGATCCACCCCCCCTCCCCCACAACTTTATTGGATAATAGAGAAAAGGTACATGTATGCATAAAATAGGAGGATGATTAGAAAATTGAATGATCCACCCCCCCCCCCCCCCCACAACTTTATTGGATAATAGCTAAAAGGTACATGTATGCATAAAATAGTAGGATGATTAGAAAATTGAATGATCCACCCCCCCTCCCCCACAACTTTATTGGATAATAGAGAAAAGGTACATGTATGCATAAAATAGGAGGATGATTAGAAAATTGAATGATCCACCCCCCCCCCCCCCCCCACAACTTTATTGGATAATAGCTAAAAGGTACATGTATGCATAAAATAGTAAGATGATTAAAAAATTAAATGATCCACCCCCCCCCCCCCCCCCACAACTTTATTGCATAATAGCTAAAAGTTACGTGTATGCATAAAATAGGAGGATGATTAGAAAATTGAATGTACAAATGAATACCCAATAGGGAGAGTGCAACTACTTGCACTGTTCAGATATTGCGTTCCTTGTATTCTTCCCAAGCCATTGTATTTTTAAGAAAGTTCAGTTCCCTTACCTCAAATTAAGATATGATTCATTGAATTCCTAGTTTACATTTAATTTTTTATAATTATACTTTGACCTGGATCTTTCCTTGATTCTTTTGATATAATACATCTGAAAGTACAGTAAAATTTGGGTCATGCTCACAGAGTTTGGGAATCGAATTTAGATGAGGTCCCCTTGGTGATAGGCAAGCAGTCTCACTCCTACAGTATGCAGGCATCCCAGACCTCCTATATATCCTATATTTCCTATAATTTGTATAGGATCCTATAAATAGCCTATATTTAAATAAAACCTCCTATATTTCCTATAAATAGGACAACTGCTGAGTGATCCATTTATATTTTACACTGTTTAGCATATTTGGCATTTTTTGTTCTGTTTTTTTTATATGGCTTTTTACTTCTGCAAATCATTGCCTGTGCACCCTCCCGATCCCTGGTTACGCCACCGAAAAGCTATCTTTGCTCCTATAAAGTGCATATATTTTTGGGAAAAAATCCTATATTTTCCTATATTTAGAACTTGCACAGCCTATATTTCCGATCAAATTTGTCTAAAAAGTGGCTGGGATGCCTGAGTATGCCGCCCGTACTTCCTCATAATTGCTGTACTGTTTGTTTCAGTGATGGAAATCGTACACATGGATGAATTTATCGACAACCTACTCAGAGAAGAAAGAGAATGCGATGTCATCTTACCAAGAATACAGGTAACAATATTGAATACACTCATTTGGCATGAAAACTTCTACTCTCACTTCACCATGGATATAAAGTTTGTCCATGCTAGACTACGCAGTTTTGTTATGAAGATTATCAAGCAAAAATGAACAAAAACAATATTACATGGAGGTCACTTGAACTACAATTTTTTTTCAGCTTATTATTTCTTTTATAGTACACTCAACAAAATTACTCGACTCTGATTGGTTGAGAGGAGTACAATTATAGCGTTAATTGTACTCCGTAGGAGTACCGAATTAAGTCGCTATGGCAACACGGCCAAAACAATGTCAAAACAATTATTTTCTATCATTTTGTACTTAAAAAACATAAGTAAAATTTTAAAGCCGTAAGAACTAATCTTTTTTATGCATTTCAGTTGCGCGATGGACAATGGATGTGAATAGACAAAGATGAACAGCGTCGTTTCACATTTTTTACTGAAATTTTGTTGAGTGAACTATAAACAAAAAATCGCACGATCTTCTCGTACAATTTGGAAATTAATAGACACAAGTAATGTTTTGGAAGTTCTTGTAATTGCACGAGCCTTCCTATACTAACTTTCTACTGTTTCAAACCCTTTAAAATGAAACATTGAGTTCAAATGCACTGAGTTATCGAAATGATACTTATTTCTAATAGACCCTATTCGTGGTATGACAATGTTTTCCCAATTGCTTACTATCAATCACGTGACTTTTTGGAGTTGACTGGGGGGCAAACAATCTTTTGACTGGGGGGCAACTAGCGGATGCTAAGTCAAAACACAAAAATACGTCCTCAAACTATTGTATTTGACTATTTTCACGACACACTAGTTTTTAGCTAGTTATATCTTCTGACATCAAACCAGAAAACAAGAGATCAAAACAACCTCCAGGATTCTACAAGCCATCAAAAAAGAGCTATTACCGGAAGTGACGTCTATTGATAGCAACCTATTGAACGTGACAAACCTCTAGGGAAATAAACAGCTATTGTTTTGAAACTCATTGGGGTATAATGGTTATTCCTTTTGTATACTTTGGGAAATTCTTAAATTTTTCAAAGAGTAAAAACAAGAAAATGAATCCTTTGTAGGTTTGTAATGCTGAATTGGGAAAACATTTTGTCACACCACGAATAGGGTCGATTGATTAACTCAAGGGATTATTTACATTTCAATAATGTCACAAAAAATCTCAAAGTGTTCACGGTTCAAGAGTCCTCGCTGTAATAGTTCCAAAAACATTGTGAAGGGAAGATGGTCTGAGGAAGACAGTCTTAATTACTTTGTTTACAGAATCATTAGAACTTGTTATTAATATTTCTTGTTTTCCATTTTATACAGAAAAGAAATATTTTAGAAAGTACTAACACCATAGAACCACGAGTAAGTCATTTTGACTTTTTTTTTTGACTCAGAGAATGAGTAATAGTGATATAAATATATTTTACATGGGTTGTTGGGAGTAATAACTGTAATTGCTAAGGCTCAGGTCAAACGTAGAACTTCACAAGAGCCAAAGTTATCCATTGTTCCAATTTGGTTCGGTTAATATGAAGTCCAACGTTTGACCTGAGCCTTAGTCTCTTAACCCAGATCCTCATGTTTAGACTTTTGGTACCAGATCAAATTTTTTCTAGTTGATCCTCAAGGACGGAGGAAAACTGGAAGACCCTGAGTAAAACCCTTGAAGTACAGTAAATAAACTCTACTCACAATAGTTTAGACACTGATTTCGAAAATCAAATCTAGGCGACATTAATCGAAAGGCAGTGCACGGCACACGGCACGACATAAGTGCTTACCATGCAGAAGTTTAAACATCTGGAAATTTGTGCTTCGAATCCATCAATCAAGGTCTCAGGTGCTCTTAGCCAGGATCTAATTTTCTACCATCCCTTCACATCATGTATATTGATGGAAGGGTACCAGAAACCTTGATGAAATTTGGCACAGAGTCTGTCTTTTGTAATTAAAGTACTGACTGGAAAAGAGCAGTTGATTGACAATGTATGGTAAAGACGTAAGATATAAGTCAACTTGATAATTAGTCAATATTTTTGCATTTTAAGCGAAGCCTCCTTGAAGATGATCTCGAAGACATGGAATCAGAAGAGGAGGAGGAAGAAGAACCAGTAAGTTCCTTTGAGTTTTAACATGCATCGGCCCATCCCTACTTTATCTATCCATGCATCCATACATTTATCCACCCCTCTAATCATGCAGTTAGCTCAGTTGGTAAGAGAGTCAGTCTGTCGGCCAGACCAACACTCAGGGGTCTTATAATAGCTGAGGAGAAGGTGCTGCCTTTGTAAATACATCTGCAAATGGTCAGACTTTCAAGTCTTCTCGGAGGAGCACTTAAAGCTGTAGGCCCCGTTTGTCTTCACTATAGACCCCTCGACTGATTCCGAGAGGAATTATTCTGGGGGACAAAACCATGGATTTGTTTTGCATAAGAAGATACGGCCTATTGTTTGTCCCCAGAAAAATTCCTCTAGGAAATGAATGCAAGGGGTCTATATGACCCTGTACTTGATAAGTTGGACGTAAAGAAAATCCACTAAAGTCGCTGGTAACAACCACCTTAGTGTCTGTACCCACATTACAGGGCCTACGGTAATCGCCCACGTTTTATTTAATGATTACTTTTTGACCAGGAGTCTCCTCCACATCGCCGTCGAAGCCACAGTCGTTCACCCGAAGATCTTTCTAGAAGAAAATATCGCGACCATGATAGACCCCGACGTCGAAGCCGATCACCCCACAGGTAACTGTAATAAAATGATCTACAATCAATTATCACCCCACGGGTAACTGTAATAAAATGATCTACAATCAATTGAACTTCAAGAAGGTGAAGACCTTTCCTTTCGCATGGCCCTTTTCACTTCAAAACGGAAAGAATTATCTGCACAAAGAATTCTTTTTCTCCTTAGTGATTGTCAGGCTAGGCTTGTTATATAGCAAATTCTAAAGTTCAATAAAAAAATTTAAAAAAGAAAGAAACAAGTGAAAACAGAAAAACCCAAGAGAACAAACAAATACAACAAACGAATACAAAAAAAAAGAAAAAGAAAAACAACAAAACAACGACAACAACGAAAACAAACAAAAAACAAACAAACAAAACGAAACAAAAAATACGAAAACAATCGACAAATACAAAACAAAATAACCTAATACTTCGTTTTCATGTTACGTCATCTGGTGGACTGTAACAAAAGACTTCCCATTACGTCCTTTGGTACCTGTCCACGAGGATGGCTGCCATGTCTTTGTCTTTTGATCCTCGTGTGAATGGTTGAAAACCACCAATAGGCTTATTACTGACTTATGTACGAATTTTCCTCTGTTTCTTAGACGTAGCCGTTCTCGAAGTCGCTCTCCGAGGCGCAGGCGAAGAAGGTAGGAACGGCGCATTAATGATAATTCAAATCATTTTTTAAACGAAAGATAAAAGGAAAATAATGAAATAAATTATATCATTTCATTTTTTATTTACTTAGTCCATCGCCACGAAGAAGACGTCGAACTCCATCGCCACATCATCGTAGGCACAAAAGTCGGAGTCGTTCCCGTTCGCCTCGTCGTCGGCATTCCCGATCCCGCTCGAGATCGCGTTCGCCTCGTCGTCGTCATCGTTCCCGTTCTCGATCAAATACTCCCGAAAAGTCTTCAAAACACAAGAAATCGAAAAAGGATAAAAGTGACAAGAAAGAAAAGAAGAGACACGACGATGAAGGAACGAGTAAAGAAAGTCTTGAAATCAAGGAAGCTAATGAACTGAGGGCTAGTCTAGGTCTAAAGCCGCTCAAATAAATGCCTTCACAGATATCTTCGCGATAGCTAAGACAACGTTACATAATAGGCCCTTTGCAGCTAAGCAATCACGTGCTGATGCATGAATGCAAATGAATGAACATTTTGATTCCCATGGGTGAAATTTACTGGACTGCAAACAAACTTTCTACAATCTGTTTCGAGAGATCGTAATAAAACTACATTTCGTAACACACATGTTTTCATTCAGTTCTTTACAAGTAGCTAAAAAGAATCACCAATTTAGTATAAAAACAAAAATTTGCATTCCAGTACAGACACGTGACCGTTAACTGCAAAGGGCCTATTTACTAGGCATGTCCGGAAAATGCAAGAATACTGCAAATGTGTAAAATTGTTGTTTTATAGTGTTTCTTAATAAAACGCGCAGAATCATCGTAGGCCAAATAGGTTTTGAGGGACGTCAATCGAGTCGTTTCTATAACACGTGACCTTGAAAACTTTGTCTCGATGTTGCGCGTACGATTGGGAAGCACTTCATTACTGTCATTTGTCAACTGACGATATTTTACCATATATTTTCTTTTTGTACTTTTTGTAAATGAAGATTTTTAAGGTCTTCACTATTTTGTTCGCATAAGGGCTCGAGAGAAGCTCCAGTGTTGGCAATAGATAGTCGAATGTCGTTCATTAATTTTTCGGGCATGCGCAGTAGGCTCTTAGCTAATGACGATAAAGACCATTACGATCTTGAAGAGACCATTAACGACCGCTTCAGAAAACTGAAGTCTAGTGTCGCGCTTGTTGACGCGTGTTTTTTAACGTAGCTGTATCATTCCAGTAAGAATATAGAAGTATCTACAAGTTGTTTGGTGGATTTGTTTGATGTAGAATAGTTCTTGTATGGGCGGGAAACGTACGCTAGAGTAAATGTACAACTTCGCTTCACTAGTCTCCTACACAATCGCTATTGCTGTCGTCACGTAACGCGTAATAAGAGCTATGTATCTGATTTCCCAGAAGTCTAGTGCGGTGAGCGCCGCCGATTTTGCTTTTGTTGTAGCCCTCTCCATCGGCCCCTTTCGTTTGATGGCTTCGTTC